>NW_004441646.1:0-1111 GCF_000184155.1 Fragaria vesca subsp. vesca | reverse complement strand
AATGTCAATGCGCAATTTCATTGCATACCAAATTCATGATAGAAGCAACCAAATAAGTACTCTTTTAAAAGGTGGAAGATTGTTTCAACAATATTTAGTTGATGCTTATGCAACTGTTGAAGAGAATGAGCTAGATTATATTAGAAAACACAATGATGATTATAGAATTGAAAAAAAAATGGATATATTTGCTGCTTCTTCATCTGGAGTTACTGAAAGTCGCGATATAGGACAACGAATCATTCTTCCAAGCTCTCATACTGGTAGTCCTCGAGATATGATTAACAATTACCATGATGCGATGGCAATTTGTAGACAATATGGTAATCCAGACCTGTTTATAACTTTTACTTGCAATCCTAAATGGCCTGAAATAACAAGATACTTTCAAAACAATCCTGGATACAAGCAAGAAGATAGACCAGATATAGCATCAAGAATTTTTCAGTTAAAATTAGAAGATATGATTGCATACATTAAATCAGGCGAACCCTTTGGTGAAGTTGAGGCCAATGTATACACAGTTGAGTTTCAAAAAAGAGGACTGCCTCATGCTCATATGTTATTTTGGTTGAAAAAAAATTACAAATGTTATACAACGAGTGACATAGACTCTATTATTTCTGCTGAACTTCCTGATAAAAATATTGATCCACATCTCTTTGAAATTGTCAGTCAATTCATGATTCATGGCCATTGCGGACCAATTAATTTAAATGCTCCTTGCATGCGTGATGGAAAATGTTCTAAATTTTTCCCAAAACCATACAATATTAATACAATATTTGTGGGAATTAAACCTCCTGTATATAGAAGACGTGAGGAAGATAAAAAATTTGTGTTAAAAAATAAAGTACATATTGGAAACAATTTTGTTGTGCCTTACAACTCTAAGTTATTGCTAAAATATAATGCTCATATTAATGTTGAATCATGTTCACAATCAATGTTAATCAAATATTTGTTTAAATACATCAACAAAGGTCCAGACCGAGCTCGAGTATTATTAAATGAGGATAAACATGATGAAATTCAGACATATCTTAATTGTCGCTATTTAAGTCCTTATGAATCTGTATGGAGATTATTTGAATATTCTATTCACTCAAGA
>NW_004441645.1:0-1364 GCF_000184155.1 Fragaria vesca subsp. vesca | reverse complement strand
CTGCATGTAATATCGCATAAGCCCAAGCAGAAGTAGGTAGATTGGTGCGCATGACCAAAGCTCGTCCAACCATTTGAAGTCTTTTAATGGCGGCTTCTGCGAGACCGTTTTGGGTATGTACATGGGGAACTGAATGCTCAACATCAATCCCAATGGACATGCAATAATCATCAAATATTTGCGACGTAAACTCCCCAGCATTGTCAAGACGTATTGACTTAATAGGATGATCTGGGTGGTGAGCCCTCAAGCGAATAATTTGTGCCAGGAGTTTAGAATATGCAGCATTTCTTGTGGACAAAAGTGCGACATGTGACCATCGTGTCGAAGCATCCACCAGTACCATGAAATATCTGAATGGCCCGCATGATGGGTGGATAGGTCCACAAATATCACCTTGGATACGTTGTAAGAATGGAATGTTCTCTTTAATGTCTTTAGCATAGGACGGTCTCGATCCTACTTTGGCTAAAGAACAGGCTTTGCAGAATGAACGATGAGCATCTGATATGACCAATAGGGATGTTGGTTCAAGCTCAAAGTCATCATTGACTTGAGAAGCATGATATGGAACTAAAGCGCCATTGTTGGTGTTAGTTCTTTTCCGCTGGGAGTTTGTAGCGGCATCAACATCTAACTGACGATACTTGCTTTCTTTCACTCTGAAGAAGGGATGTCCGTTTGAGTTTTTCAAAATACGGATCATCATATCACGACCTGGATGTCCCAGTCTGTCGTGCCAAAGCCTATATGTGTCTGAATCCCATTAGTCATTTCTCATGACATGATTAGATTCAACAACTCGAATGGTTGTTATACATAGCCCATTTGGCTGACACATTAGTTTCTCTAATATTCGGTTTCTTCCAGAATCATTAGAGGTAATACATAAGTATTTAATTCCATTCTCACAATGCGTATTTGTATAGAGTCCGTTGGCTCGGATGTCTCTCCTACTCAAAAGGGTTCTTGGGGCCCTAGGAGCATAGAGAGCGTCCATGATGGTGAGGATAGTGCCATTTGGCAACATAAATTGGGCTTTACCACGCCCTTGGATCAATTTCGTAGATCCTCCCATCATTGTGGTTAAAGATATTCGACAAGGCATAAAGTCGATAAAGAGTTGTCTATGGCGAAGCATAGTGTGTGTGGTTCCACTGTCAATGAGACATTCAAGTTCTCCGGGAAACATACTTTTCAACTTTAAATGGCAGAACTGATCGGTGGTGCAGGGGGGGCACGTTGGGGTGCTGTTGAGGGCACGCTGGGGTGCTGTAAAGGGTGGCTCCGGAGCACCAAGGTTTTTTTTTTTTTGGAAAAAAAATACTCACGTTAGAGCTTCGTGCTGATAACGTGTTTTAGGA
>NW_004441644.1:0-2907 GCF_000184155.1 Fragaria vesca subsp. vesca | reverse complement strand
CATGGGTTCATAAAGGAACCGAGTTTAATTTATGGATTATTATTGTTAATTGTGAAGTTGTCCTTGAAGGAAAATGATTTTTTTGTTTTTAAATATAAATGAGCTTGATCGTCAACGGCTCATGGGTAAGTGAAAATATGTTTTCTGATAAAAATAAAATCTTTCAAAAGGACTTCTGATCATGGGTTGTAATTGGATGTGTTCATTGTGGTGATTGTGTGCTTTCGTTGTGGATTTGTGTCTTAGAAGTAATTGTGGGTCTTAGTTGTGGATGTATGCCTTAGTGGTGATTTTGTGCATTAGTTGTGGATGTATGCCTTAGTGGTGATTTTGTGCGGATGTATGCCTTAGTGGTGATTTTGTGCATTAGTTGTGGATGTAAGCCGTAGTGGTGATTTTGTGCATTAGTTGTGGATGTGTGCCTTAGTGGTGATTGTGTGTAATAGATTAGGAGCCTTCGTGGTGGACCGGGAACCAAGCCTTGGCCGGGTGATTGGTTACGGTCAGTATAGAGCTCTAGTCTGTCGGTACTTATGGGGGATGACTATGTGTTGACGAACCCATGAGTACGTGTTTGTCTAGTTACTTATGGGGGATGACTATGCATTGGCGAACCCATAAGTAAGGGTTGAGAAATGATTGTGTGGTGTTCTTATTTAAATTCTTCGCTTTGAGTATCTCCTGAACTATGCTTATTCGCAGGGGATTCTCAAATTTTAATCGTGTGATTTTAATGGAATTCCTGAATTATAATTTTTGTAGGATTTCATTTATGATTTTTGAGTGATTGTGAATTGTTGTGTTTTCTTAATTTCATCTTTTGATTTTCTCTTGCTTGAATTTGTTTTTAATGCATGAACTCTTGGTTTTACCTTATAAGTTGTTGGGTTGAGTCTGTTGTTGTAGATTTACTCATACGAGCTTTTAAAGCTTACCGGGTTTGTTGTTTACAACCCGATGCACCATTCCATGGTGTAGAGGTTGATTTTGCAGGTGAGGAAGTTCAAGACTGAGACGTAGAGGTCTAGAAGCTGTTTGTTAGGAGTTAAACATTTTGTTATTGTATGTCAAATTGTAGTGAGCTCTTTTGAGCGTGACCTTTACTTGACTGCTCAAGTTTTGTAAACGTTGAATTTTATTATATGACTCTTTTTATTTTTGTTATCATGCCTTAAATTTGGATTTTTATTTATCCGAAATTTGGGGCGTGACACTAGGTACCCGATATTGGCCAGCATTGCAAAAAACATTTTAGCTATTCCGGTGTCCACTATATCTTCGGAATCTTCTTTTAGCACTAGTGGGAGAGTCATTAATCCACATCGAAGCTCTTTAAGTCCAAAAATGGTGCAAGCCTTGATATGCACACAAAGTTGGCTTAGAGGTGAAACTATTGTTTTGCATCATGTGCCATCAAGTGAAGAGATTGAGCTATGTGAGGAGGCGGAAAAAGGTAATAGTTTTACATTATGTTTGAATGTTTGATTTGATTAATTCGTTTTATGTTATGTTACATCATTTACATGTATGGTTTTCTATTTTAACCTTTTGTTTTTTTGTTTTATATGTAGAAATATTGGAGATGCCATCATTGTCAAGTAGGCAAAATGTGAAGTGTGGTATGTTGCCTCCTAAAATGAAGGTTATGAAGCAAACAACATTGCGATGATGAGATGATGTTGATACTTGATAATGATTTTAACATTGTGGACTTTATTTTCAATTTGTGGACTTTTAAGTTTGAAACAAATTTTTATTTTGTAATGTTTAAACTTTGAACATTGGACTCTATTTTCAATTTGTGGACTTTTAAGTTTGAACTATATGGAAGATTGGAAGTATGTATTGTTGAATATGGATCCCAATATCTTAAGAACTCTATATTAAAATTACCATAATTTTTTTTTTTTTTACGTAAAAAAAAAAAAACCGAAAAAAAACCGAAACCGGGCTGAATTGTTCAGTTCAGCTCGGTTTTCGGTTTACATTTTCAAAAAAACAAAACTAAACTGAACCGAACCGATTTTTTAGTTCGGTTTGGTTTCCGGTTTTAAGTGAAAACCGAACCGAATAAAACCGATAACACCCCTAGGTGACATCCACATGTTTTTCAAAACTTGGGTAGCTGAGAGCAACACCACCACCAGAAGGGATCTCTTATAGCCTTCTGCCTGTCTGTTTCCTTTTTCCTTTTTTTTTCATCTGAAAGGGACTTTGGGATTTTAATGAATGTGATTTGTTCCAAACAAGAACACCCAAGAAAAGCATTGCATGCATTATTATGTTTTACTTGAAACTAACTCCATTATATATATGATCCACTAGCAAATCACATCCCAGAACAGGATGTGATTTGGTTAAAGAGGTCCAGCATGGTGGTTTAGGCGGCGTTTGGTGCAGCTGTGCTTATCAGAAAAAGCTGGCTTTTACTTATTCTTGAGAATAAGTAGCTGAAAAGCAAAGTGGCTGAGTGTTTGGTAAACTGACTTCTAATAAGTGCTGTGAGTGTTAAAAGTAGTGAAAAGGTGTTTGGTAAATTAGAAACTAAAAGTGCTTCCAGTTTGTAAAATGACCAATTTGGTCATGAAACTAAAATTGACTTCTTATACTATAATTTGGCATCAAGAAGCATGCAAGCACAAAAGCATCTTAAAACATAAACATTTACAATGTTTACATTGATAGCAAAACACATTTAATATTGACATGAAGTAGCAACAAAAAAATAGCTTAACACATCAAAACATTCCCAGTACTAAAATATTCTTGTGTACATCATGACCATAATATTCTTCTTGTGGATCATCATCCATCTCCATCCCATCATTTGATATGCCATCCGACCTCAATCCAAACCGTTGATTCTTTTCCCATCTAGGTAGACAAGAGAGCAATGATACAAATCAA
>NW_004441643.1:0-1058 GCF_000184155.1 Fragaria vesca subsp. vesca | reverse complement strand
ATATTATCGGTGAACACTGCTACAAGTTCTTACGAAGATGACCCGTTCGTTTTTGCCACATCGGTAAAACAAGTGTTTTATCTTGATGACCTTGCTAAGGGTGACGCGTGAAACGTAGTCAACCTTGTGCACCCTCGAAACATTTACCGGGCGGCTACACTTGGAGAGGCCGAAGACGAGGAAGAGGATGTTGCGTATCAAGAGCCCAACGCAATAGGTATTCCTAACTCCTCTACCGTTCGCCTTAATAATTTTAAAGCGGGTCGTTCGGTGCGAATTCGTGATGAAGAGCCAAGGCTTAGTGATGTTGATCCAAATCAAGAAACAGACGAAGTCTCTGGCGATGAGGAAAGACATATATTACCAGAAATTAATTCTGACACCGAAGAAGACTCATCGGATGATTCCGATTACGAGCCTTAGTTTTAATTTAGAGGACGAAATCCATTAATTTGTATAACTAAAGACCTTTTCCTTTATAGTTTACACATGTTGAATTCATATTTCAGTTTTTTTATATGAATTTTGGTGATACATGATGAACAGGAAGTTAGTATGGTTTACTAATATCGTATGTTTTTTTTAATGTATTTTTTTCCTTTAGCCGACGAAATACACCATATTTCGTCGGCTAAGATGGTTTTTGCCGACGAATAACCTAATATTACGTCGGCTATAGTTATTTTTTAATTTTTTAATTACATACTATAGCCGACGAATACGTTAGGGTATTCGTCGGCTAAACCCTAAAATTTTTCTATTACCTACTATAGCCCTATATTCGGTTGTTATTTTGCGTAAAATTTTTATACGACTTGTTGCGTGTCATCGGTTTAAAACTATTTTCAGTTGGAGGTCCGGCCAAAATACGTAATTTAGACGGTCGAACGACCTTTTCCATGCGTTTAGGGGTTTGACTTACGAGATTAACCGTCCGGATCGAGCCCTTATTCTTTTCGGATCAAGTTGAATTTTTTCCCATACATGTATTTTATCATGATGGTCAGATCTGACGGTCGGATTTCTGTTTCTCAAGTTTGATCATCACAATCACAACA
>NW_004441642.1:0-1103 GCF_000184155.1 Fragaria vesca subsp. vesca | reverse complement strand
AGTTATATAGAAACTGTTCTGAAACGTTTTGGAATGGAAACTTGTGCTGAAGGAGAAGTCCCTATGTCCAAAAGTGATAAATTGACTAAAAATAGAATTTCCTAAATCTGATGCACAGAAAGCTAGTATGGATTCAAAACCATATGCACCTCTTGTAGGTAGTCTAATGTATGCTCAAGTGTGCATTAGACCAGACATAGCTTTTGCCGTTAATATGCTTTCCAGATTTCAAAACAATCCTGAAATTCAGCATTGGAATGCAGGCAAAAAGGTTCTAAGATACCTTCAGAGAACCAAATACCACATGCTTGTTTATAGAAAAGTGAAAAATTTAGCTCTAAAAGGTTACACGGATTCAGACTTTGCTGGGAATTATCCAGATTCAAATAAGTCTACGTGTGGTTATGTGTTTATGTTAGCTGGAGGTGCAGTTGCATGGAAAACCATGAAACAAAGCCTCATAGCTACTTCTACCATGCAAGCTGAGTTGATAGCTGTTTATGAAGGTGTGTGTGAAGGTCTTTGGATTAAGAACTTTTTGATGGAGACAAAGATTCTAGAAAATGTGATTTCCAACAAGCT
Organism: Fragaria vesca subsp. vesca; assembly: GCF_000184155.1. Lineage (NCBI taxonomy): Eukaryota > Viridiplantae > Streptophyta > Magnoliopsida > Rosales > Rosaceae > Fragaria > Fragaria vesca. The sequence goes on along the minus strand of NW_004441642.1, from coordinate 521 downwards.
GACTGTGTACTGTGACAATGAAGCTGCTGTGTTCTTTTCTAAGAATAGCAAGAGATCAGCTCATTCCAAACACATTGATTTGAAGTAATTACAGTGTCAGGAAGAGATTCAAGTATGGTGAAGTTGAGATTGTAAACACTGATTCAGAGGATCAATTAGCTGATTCATTCACCAAAGCTTTAGCAGTTGGAACCTTCAAGAAACATTGTGCCAATATAGGTCTTCTTGAGAAATTAGATTCTGGAGTTTAGTGGGAGCATTCAAAATTCAGTTAGAGTTTTTCGTTGTGATTTTGTTCTTGTATTTAGTTTTAGTTTTGAGTTTATAAATCAGTTGATGTAAACTTGATTTTGTTATCAATAAAATTGAGGTATTCAGTTCTTCATGATTGCTGCAGCATTATGTTTGGTATTTGAAATTTATTTCTCATGTTCAATTTTATTTTATCAAGTTGTTATGAATTCAAGTGGTTGGCCATATGCAGAATTTGTTCTGTTTCATATGTTGCCTTTAAGTTAACA
>NW_004441641.1:0-2861 GCF_000184155.1 Fragaria vesca subsp. vesca | reverse complement strand
CCTGATTCACCAAGGATAATGAAGAAGTCCTCAGTGAAGATTGTGAAGGGTGTGCCAATCTTTAAAGCTAGTGCAAATAGGAAACAAGCCAAAGAAGTGGGAGTTAAGATTAGGGAGGTTGAAGAGGAGGTTCCAACACAAGCAAGTAAGGCTCCCGTGATTGATCCCAAAGATAAAGGGAAACAAAAACTTGTTGTAGAAGATGTATCGAAAGAATATGATGTTGAAGTATTTGAAGATTTGATTGATATTGATGTTACTCATTATGATGAAAGTGAAGATGAAAGTAGTGAATATGATGACAGTTCTAATGCAGACTATCAACCTGCTTATGGTGATGAGGATTATGCCCATTATGGTGAAGATGAAGACTGGACAGCCGAAGATGAGGTTCTCAGTGATGCACATTTAGAGAAGAGAGACAAGAATGTGAGTGCTATCGTTGGAACTAGTGGTGTCAATGTGGCTGAGAATGTGATGGTTGAAGACAATGAGGCAATGTTTGGGGCAATTGACTCCGACGAAGAAGTGATTGGATATGAAGCAAACTCAGATGATGAGGCTAAAAGAATGAAGTTTCTAGAGTTCAATTCTAAGACAGACATGAAAGACCCTCAGTTTTGTGTTGGGATGATCTTCGCTAATGCTAGGATATTGAGAGCTGCTATAAGAGAGAGGGCAATACAAAAGGGTTTGGAGGCAGCATGTTACAACAGCGATAGGAAGAGGGTTAATGCAATATGCAAAGCTGATGGCTATCCTTTTGAGCTCACAGCATCGAAAATGCAACATGAAGACTCATTGATGATCAGGAAATATCAGCCTCAACACATGTGTGCACGTGTGAATGAAAATAGCATGATTAGGGTTCCTTATCTGGTTGAGAGGTTCAAGGCTAGGATCGAATAAAGATGAACCCAGATTGGAATATAGGTACTAGATTCATTGTGTTAAGTTTGATGCAGTTTCCTTTATTGTTTTATCAACTTTTTTGTATTTCATTGTTTTTTTTTTTGTTATCACAGAATCCCTACGACAAACTATGTCCTCAGAAGTGCAAGCCAAAGTTTCAGAGCAAAAGGCGTATAGAACAAAGAAGGCTGCATTGGGTTTGGTGGAGAAATCACACAAGGAGCAATATTCAAGGGTCATAGACTATGCTGCTAAACTGAAGAGGGTTGATCCAGACACAACAGTCGACATCAAATGCTCCTTCAGTAACCCTGGTCAGTGTCCTGTTTTCAAAAGAATGTATGTATGTCTGGGTGCATGCAAAATGGGTTTTATATCAGGTTGTAGGTCATTGTTAGGTCTGGATGGTTGTCATCTTAAGAGTCCATATGGAGGGCAACTTTTGTCAGCAGTTGGGTTAGATGCAAATAACACTACTTGGGTAGTAGCTTATACAATGGTGGAGCAAGAAAGCAAGGATAGTTGGATGTGGTTTCTTGAACTTTTGGCTAAAGATATAAACATAACCAGTCAAGGAGCTGGGTGGACATTCATTTCTGATAAGCAAAAAGGGATTTTGCCAGCTTTTGAGAGAGTCTTACCATATGCAGATCATAGATTTTGTGTCAGGCATCTGTGGACTAACTTTAACAAGAAATTTCCTGGAAAAGTATTGAAGGACCAGTTATGGGCCATTGCGAAGTCAACCACGATGGCTTACTTTGATAAGGAGATGATACTCATGAATCAAATGGAACCAAGAGCTTATAAATGGATAACAGGTTTGTAAATTCTTATCATTTCTTTTGGTATTTACCCATCTTGATATTGATCAATAATATGTTTTTGGATTCGTATATTGTAGATCCTCTAAGACCTGCGAAACATTGGTCCAGGGCACATTTCAACACCGTTGTGAAATGTGACGTCCTTCTTAACAATCTCTGTGAGAGTTTCAATGCATTTATTCTGCCTGCAAGAACAAAGCCAGTGATAACAATGTTTGAGGATATAAGGGTGAGACTGATGAAGAGGGTTCACACAAGGAGAGATAAGATGATGAAGATTCAGGATCCTATATGCCCTAAACCAAGAGAAATATTGGAGAAGAACAAAGTTAAAGCTGCAACAGATTGCATTCCAACTGGTTCAGGTAGTGCAAAGATTGAAGTGGAAAGCATAGGAGGATCTAAATATGTAGTTGATCTTCAGAGAAGAACTTGTGCCTGTAGGAGATGGGATTTGAGTGGCATCCCCTGCAAACATGTTGTGTCTACCATCTACTTCATGAGGCTGAAACCTGAGGACTTTGTTGATCCTTGTTATAGAACAAAGACATACATGGATATATATTCCAACACAATTAAGCCGGTAAATGGAATGGATTTGTGGGCTAGGACTGGCAATGATGCAATTCTTCCTCCCAGGTACAACAGACAGCCTGGCAGGCCAAAGAATATGAGAACTAAGGATGCATTTGAGAAGGCTACTGATGGAACTAAGCTGGGAAGGATTCAAAATTCACTAAGGTGCAGCAATTGTGGTACCTTGGGGCACAATATCAAGACTTGTCACAGGCACTTGCCACCGAAGGAGAATATCAGCAAAAAAAGGAAGTTAAACAGTGGAAAGGGAACCTCTTCTACACTCCAGGTATAACAAGTAAGATTACCTATTGTTCTAGTATGCATCTCAGTATCTAACTTATTAATTTGCTAATGTATGCTGATGTAGGCTAAGGGTACCAAGAAGCCTCCTTTAACAAAGGATGAGAAAAGGGCTAAACTTAAGAAAAGGGCAGAAAAGCTTAAGGTAATTTGTCCTTTGTTTGGTATGGTGTTGGAAATTGTCGTGATTTGGGTCAATTTTAGTTGGAGGAAAGTGTTGCTTGAATTTATGGTTTAATTATG
>NW_004441640.1:0-1039 GCF_000184155.1 Fragaria vesca subsp. vesca | reverse complement strand
CTGATATGCCGATGGTGATGATCTGTTGCCTCGTCAAAAACCTCGTCAAAGTCACAAAAACCTTGTGGGAGAAAAACTGAACCTTGATCGTAGGAGAAAAGAGTACAACGCACCCTTCACATTTGATAGTGACATGTATGTATGTGCTAGACTCCCCCTGAAGTTCGTACCCCCCTGATCTTTACATCAATCATAGGGCTCTTCCTGATTCTTACTAATCACGGAAGTTTCAACAACTTAGCATGTCAATGCTTTTTAACATGTCTTCAAATGTGGCATTGGGAAATGATTAACTAAATCATGCCGTATTGTCCTCAAATGATCTTTTACACTTAGTTCTTGAGGAGAAGGTCGCTTGTGAACTCAAAACATAAGTTCGTGCAGGAAATCAGATTTCCGCGCAGCATGACCTTCAATTACTAGAACAGTCGTAACTTCCTCTAGGAAATACATATGAACGAACCGTAAACGGTTTTGGAAACTAGACTCATTTAGCTTTCCAACCGTATATTACTCACATTCTGGTTCATCAGGAGCTGTTCACAAAGTCCCGTCGAAGTTGACTGTTTTGCCAAAATCAGATTCTCGGACAGATTCGTCCTACTTTACGAAAACGGCCATAACTCACTCAATATGATAGGTATGATCAAATGGTTGATGTCTCTGGAAAGTAGACACATAGACCTTTCCAATGGTACCAATTTCACCATTTTCCAGTGAGTGAGCTTTCCTATAGGTCCCGTGGAAGTTGACCTACAAAACTTGGCAGATTCTGATTTCGCTTTTGATGTGTCTTTCTTATGTAGGGATAGAATCAGCCTCAACCTTCCATACCATTAAGTATTGAAAAAGGAGTTACTGCCATTACATTGGCGTTGCGTAGGCGCATAGCTACACTTAGCTTTACAACTTTTCATAGCGAATGAGATGTCAAGTCTTTCGTATTGTGTTGAGTACATTGATGCGTCTAATTGTACTTAGATGGGAACTCCATCTCTTAACACATATTTGTCATCTTGCTTTAGACTAAAACAACGGA
>NW_004441639.1:0-1250 GCF_000184155.1 Fragaria vesca subsp. vesca | reverse complement strand
GTTAATCTTGATGAGAAAGTAAGTTAGATTATATTGTTATAATGCTTGGAACATCCCTAAACTTAGATGTTACCTCAATGACAATATTATTAAGGAAATCATAGGTATCCCTATTCCTTCTATACCTACTAACGATGAGTTTGTTTGGGGTTATACAACTCATGGAAACTTCTCCTTAAAGTCTGCAACTTGGATGCAACTACAGGATGGCCAAAAACATGATCAAATGGAGCTCATTAGGAAGCTTTGGTCTTTAAATATTCAGCCAAAAATGAAATTCTTTGGTTGGCTTCTTCTCAGAGGCAGGCTTAAAACGAGGGATAGGCTATCCCGCTTTGGGTTGATCCAGGATAATTCTTGTGTGCTTTGTAATGAGGATAATGAAACAATGGACCATTTATTTGGTTACTGTAATTTTGCAACTTCTATGTGGAATGCAGTTGCCATGACCCCTCCTATTGACTGGAAGGCCTTATTAAGGTGGCGCGTAAATGGTTTATAGATAATCACTATGACTCTAATCTTTTTGGGAAATTTATTGTGACTTGTTGGCAGATATGGAAGGACAGGAATGATGCAGTATTTAGGGGCAAAACCCCTAGATCCAATGCCACAGTAGTTGCTGCTGCAGCTCACCTACTTGCTATGAGTAATATTCAGACTGATTCTAGTTCAACTAGGAATTTGGATACTCCTGGAACAGACTCTGAAATGATTAGGTGGTCACCACCCCCTTTTGATAGGGTTAAAATTAACTTCGATGGCTCAGTCTGGAGGAACTCTGCAGCTGGAGGATTCGTAATCCGAACCCCTAATGGTAATCCACTAGTTGCAGCTTCTTCTAATTTTGGAATTACCACAATCTCAGTTGCAGAAGCTCTTTCACTCCGAAACAGCCTCATTTGTGCCAAGGAGAGAGGCTTGTCCAGAGTGGAGGTTGAAGGAGATTCGAAACTTGTCATCGATGCAGTGAATGGCATTGCTGCTTCACCTTGGAGGATCCTCAAGTTAGTTCAAGAAATTAGATGTTTGAGGAACTCCTTTGATTTTATTAGTTTCAAGCATATTTTTAGAGAGGCTAATTTTGTAGCTAATGCTGTCGCAAATGTTGGCCACAAAGTAGGAGATGTTCGTTTTTGGGAGGAGTGTGTTCCTCCGGAAGCTAGCCTAACGCTGTTTTTTGACTATGTAAACCGCGGGTGCGTTAGAGGCACCTCCATTTAATCTATTGGTTTTTCATCAAAAAAAAC
>NW_004441638.1:0-1150 GCF_000184155.1 Fragaria vesca subsp. vesca | reverse complement strand
AAATTATTTCTACAAATTTTCAGCCAAATTGGTGTTCGTTAAGATAACAAACTAGATCAAATTAATGGAACGAACCAAATCTGTCAAATATGAACCGTTCAAGTTCATAATTGATAAATCACACTTACGAATGCCTTAACAATGTTTAATATAGCTGAAAATTTGGAACAATGATCTACTTATAAATACCTACAAACTAAACGGTCAAGATGTGGATATAAGATCGAAAGATGGGATAAGCCAAAAAGTCCTCAACAAGTCCTCAACTTAAGAGTCCTCACTAGAAGGGCTCCGTCTTCCTTAGTTCCTTAGAAAAATTTATTGATTCTAGAAGAGTAAGAAGACTAAGATATATATTTAACAGGAGCTCTTCTAGTGAGAACCTTTAAGTTGAGGACTAGTTAAGGACTTTTCGATTTATGGTTTAAAATACCTATTTTTTTTTATCACATCTTGACATCTCATCCGTTCAGTTTTTAGGTTTATATGTGTAGATCAACCCTATAAATTTTTAGCCAAATCGGTGATCGTTAAGGTAACAAACTAGATCAAGTTAATAGACGAACCAAATCTGTCAAACATGAACCGTTCAAGTTCATAATTGGTAAATCACACTTATAAATGTCTTAACGATTTTCAATATGACTGAAAATTTACAGAAATGATCTACTCATAAATATCTATAAACTGAACGGTCAAGATGCATGTGGACACAGGCGGACACAGAGGGGTCGAGTGGGGGCAGTTGCCCCCAGTGAACTTTCTTTCTTGCTAATCATCTTCTTATATATGTCAATGTTCATTTGATTTTCCCCCATCATGATTTAACATATACATCTATTGTTTAAAAATCTGTTAATTAACCCACAAAGGAATATATCCCAGATAGTCTGATAAATGATTCTCTAGATTTCTGGTTTTGGGTATCAATTTAGGTGATCTTTTGAGGGGTCTGGTTGAACTTGAATTCATATATTGAAGTTTTGAAGTTGGAAAGCTTGTAATTTTATAGTGCTTCATTAGGATTTCATATAAATGGTGAAAAAGACTTCGATATTTTTCAAAATAATACAAATTAACTACATGAAGAGTTACGAAATTAATGGAGTGGAAGTGGAAATGGACATTGAGTCGTCTCTGGAGGCTCTTT
>NW_004441637.1:0-1087 GCF_000184155.1 Fragaria vesca subsp. vesca | reverse complement strand
TCTTGTTACTTGGAAGAGTAAGAAGCAAAAGGTGGTGGCTCGGTCTAGTGCTGAAGCAGAATATAGAGGTATGGCTCATGGAGTATGCGAGTTGTTATGGCTGAAGAATGTGTTACGAGATTTGGGGGTCAAACCCAAGTGTGCTATGCAGTTGTATTGTGACAACAAGGCAGCCATTGATATCTCACAAAATCCTGTACAACATGATCGTACCAAGCATGTGGAGGTTGATCGTCGCTTTATAAAGGAGAAGCTAGATGCAAAGATCATTAGCTTTCCTTTTGTCCCTACAGAGGAGCAACTTGCAGATATACTCACAAAAGGAGTTTTTAAGAAGGCCTTTTATGACTCACTTGGCAAGTTGGGCATGGTTGATGTATATGCGCCAACTTGAGGGGGAGTGTTAGCGTGAGTCATGGAGTTAGTTTAGGAATGTAAATTAATTTGTTATTACTTTCCTATTCTGTATGTGTAGTACATAGTACGTAGGGTTTGTACAACTTGTATCTCTATATATAGCCACTACCAGAAGAAAGGCTTTAGCCCACGAAAAAAAAAAAACCAGGCCGACGAAGCATTTTTTCGTCGGCTAAGTTAAATTTTCGTCGGCTGTGGTAAACTTTAGCCGACGAAAAAAAAATTTCGTCGGCTAAAGAATTTATTTCGTCGGCTAAAGTTCACAAACTATGGCTGACGAAATATTTAAAAGTTTAGCTGACGAAATTAATATGTCGTCGACTAAAGTGCTTTATATTTGCGGATCTGGACAGCAGCAGCTCATCTGGGAAAAAAAACGGGAGAAGAAAAAACGGGAGAAAAAGTTTGGGTGTTGTCGAAATCTGTCCGTAATTAGTTTGTGGAGCCATATATAGGTACGTATATGTATATATATGTTGATTAATTGAGTTTTATTTGAGTTGATCGATTTTAAGTGTGATTGAGTTTATTGATTTTGATTGTGATTGAGTTGATTAATTTTGAGTACGTTGGATGTATATATATATGTGTTGATCGATTTGGTTGATGATTTAAATTGATAATATATATGAATTAATTTGTTGTTAATAAATAGTAGATATATATATGT
>NW_004441636.1:0-1183 GCF_000184155.1 Fragaria vesca subsp. vesca | reverse complement strand
AATTATACATACAAATTCATAAACAAATAAATTTCATATTAAATTCATAAACAAGTTGAGACTTTACTAGACACTTACTGCTTCAGCTGCTTTCTTGGCTTTTGTTATAAGACATCCAGCCCTGTTGTGTCCTTGTTGGCCACAAAGTTTGCAAGTCATGGTAACACCAGTTTTAGGCAACTTCCCCTCAGTTGGAGCTGGTGGTGCTGGGTTACCATTTTCTCCTTGTGATGGGATCCTCTTTTTCTTGGGCCTTCCAGGCAGCTTGTTAAATAAAAGAGGTGCAATTGGGTAGTCAACTGTTTCCCAATCATCTGAACAATAACCTTCATATCCCATTTCTTCAAATTCTGGAACAACATCTGGGTCCCCATTGACATTTTCATCAAACTCTGCATCATCAAACACATCATGCTACAATTCATAGTCTGAATCGGTATACCAGTCACTTAGCTCTGAATCATCAGTGTCTTCTTCCTCTCCAGGCTGAAAGTGCTTTTTTCCCTTATTCCTTATGTTATACCTTGCAGCTTCAGGGTTCCTCCCATATCCACTCTTCTTAGATTTTTTTCCAACAACATGCTGCTTCCCCTTTTTTTCTCCTTCAACCTCTCCTCCAACTCATCAGCTAACTGCTGCCTCACTTTAAATGCCTCAGATGCCCTCTTTTCGGCAGCTTCTCTCTCTTTCTTTTCAGCCTCTTCTCTAACTGCTTTCTCTCTCTCTTCTGCTTCTCTTGCACTTGTCTCAATTTCTTCTCTGCTAAGTCCATTTTCAGCTTGGCTTTCTCTCAACTCAGTCTCTACTCTAGCTAATTCATCCAACTCTTCTCTTTCTCTCCTATCAGCTTCACCTCTCTCTTTCTGTCTTATCTCTTCAAGTTCCCTTGCCGGGTCATCTTTAAAACCAGGAGGCCAAGGTCTTTTGACACAATGTTTCACCCTTCTTTCTCTTTTCTCAGCTACTTTCTCACTAGACTGCTTAAATGTTGTTTCTTCACCCATGTGCAAATCACTCACAAGATCAGACAAACCTGCAAAGGTTCCTTGACTTGGTCCAGGCCCATTTACTTCCTCACCAGCCTTATTTACATCCTTAACAGGCCCATTCAATTCCTCACCAGCCCCATATACCTCCTCACCATCCCCATTTACATCATCCACATCCCCATCTAAGTCCACAA
>NW_004441635.1:0-1129 GCF_000184155.1 Fragaria vesca subsp. vesca | reverse complement strand
ATTAATGACCATGGCAGTGGTCACAAAAGATGGCAAATTTGGTCACTAATAAGCTTCAGTGACCAAAATATGATGGTCACTAAGTGATCACTATAGGCTCGTCACTAAAAGTATTTAGTGACCACTTTACAAAGTTGGTCACTAAATCAAATCAATTTAGTGACCAAATTTCTATGGTCACTAATAAGACATGTTTTAGTGACCAAACATTTCATCACTAAAACCCATATTTTTGGTAACTAAAACCCTTACTTGGTCATTGAAAAATTTTCAAGCGCTACGCTTAGTGACCAAATTATTGTGACCACTAATAAGACATGTTTTAGTGACCAAGAAGTTCATCATTGAACCCCTAATTTTGGTCACTGACAAGAACTCGTATGCCACATTTTGTGACCAACAGATAGTCATTAAAGCGCTGCTCACTAAACTTAAAAATTGTTTCAGTAGCATTGTTTGACAAAAATATTTGGTCACTGGAAATTATGATATGGTCACTAAATGGCAATAGTTTTTAGTTTAGATTTTCTTTTCCAATAATGATCAACAAAATTTGTACAGTAATATATACTGATATTAGCAATAATCTCCAATAAAATATGTATCTCATCTCCGTCATAATTAAACTTAAATTGTAGCAAAGTCAGTATACAAGGATCTGCACCAATTCATACCAACTATTAAAATAAACTTGGATAAAGATGTATTTCCAAAAGCTAAGCAGGTAGAAGAAGTGTTTCTCAAGTCTTTCCAAAAGCTAACACAAAGTGAGAAATTTATATACAAAGCTAAAACGTTGACCTTGGACCACACTTCACAAACCTGCAATAGCATAAAGAAATATACAAGAAGTTAGAAAACTTACATGCATGCTATAGTAAAAGAAAAAAAGTACATACAATACTATAGGATACATATTAACGTCTTATCACCCTTCTGTTGTTCTTTTTTGTTTAACCAACCTTACATAAATAAATATGACACTACGTACCTTTATTTCCTAGAGGATAGCTGTTCCAGTAGTCTTCTTATAAATGTATCCGTCTTGGTTTGTTTTGCTTTAACTGCCTCCAACTCTTCACTTTGTTGAGCTGCATTGGCCTTTCATTGCCTCTAGTTCTTCATTTTG
>NW_004441634.1:0-1073 GCF_000184155.1 Fragaria vesca subsp. vesca | reverse complement strand
TTTTCTTCTTAAAACTTTAGGAATAAGTAATGTCTTATATTTCAGTGAGAGATTATGAGTTTTACTATTGGTTTATGTATACGTTTGGGATCAAAATTTTGTAAATAAGGCAACATTCAAAAAAAAAAAAGGACCACATTCAAAATTTTGCACAGGACCTCATTTTACACAAGACTGGCCCCTGCCTCTGATGATATTATTATTGATAGGCTTTAGCCTGAAAATTGTTGGCACATTTGAGACATTTGCATCTGCATTTTAATGCATTGAAGAAAGATTGTTACACTTATATAAGCGGAATGTAGTTGTAGTTATAGGCTTATAGCTACATTTCTTAAAACAGATCATCTTCATCTTTATATTCTATGCTTTAATTAAGCTATTAATTTGCATTCGTTCGAGACTTTTGAGTTGGTATTAATTAGGGTTGCCACTCGGTCGGTTTGAATCGGTAATGGGCGTTACCAACTTCAAAACCAAAGCTTTCGGTAATGAAATATGACTTTCAATTACCAAACCAAAAACTTCGGTATGAGATAAATCTTACCAACTTCGGATGTCGGTTTTTCGGTATTACCAAACTTCACAACAAATATATTTTCAAAATATAACAAAACAATACAAAACTATAAAATTTAAATATCACTTGAGTTTCTAGAGTCTGATAATACATATGCAAAAGATAATCATTTCAGTACACATTATCGAGTATGGTTTAATTTTCTACCGAAATAGTCAGGATGTAAATGTTTCCAAATTTTTATATGAACAAGTTATGTGTCATCTATGTGAAAGTATGTGTGTGGAAGAGTCGACCAAAATAAGTCACATAAGGGCAGTAAAAGCTTTTTCGTGTAATAAGTGACGTTAAATTATAGTTGACCGCTTTGATAAAGACCCAAGCATTATTGAGTACAATTGAATTTTCTATCATAATTGTATTATACTATAATGATCACATCAGACGGTCGAATTTTAATTTTGTGAATTGTAATCATTGGAACCACAACATGCTTGGTAATGTGGTATAACTTATTTAGTAAGTTATATGCATATGTACATCTTTGTGAACC
>NW_004441633.1:0-2339 GCF_000184155.1 Fragaria vesca subsp. vesca | reverse complement strand
TTCATCTTCGGCGAGCTGAAGGTCGCAGCATGAGGATGCTCTCATGAAGACGGTCTTGGCGTCAGAGTCTGAGTCAGAGCGAGGGAAGAAGCCCGCTGATAAGACTTCAGGATGGCGCCGGCGAACCATCATGTCTATGGTGGGAGGCGGTTCGAGTTGGTTGTACAGGATGGAGAGGCTGGCGAAGAAGGACAGGGGAGTCCGGTTCGCAGCGTTCCTGCACACCGCGAAGCCGAGCAGTTGGTCCTCGGGCAGAAATTCCAGCGGGGCTCGCCGGAAGAGCGGGAAGTACAGCTGCGTCCATAAATCCAGGATCCATAGAGGGCCAGCAAAGAGATGGAAGGGTCTTAGGGACAGCATGTGCAGGGTCCGGTACTTCGATCCCATTGTAGAGTGCCTCGGCCAGCTTTATCCATTTCCCTGTAGGCTTGTGAGCACTGCCACAAAATATGAATTTATCAAGCCAATACTCAAGGAACGCGATACCTCCTTCGTGTTGTTCTGCATGGCCGATGTAGAACTTCCTCCATACTCCATACGAGCCTTTCAGGGCGCGGCGGGCCCCCAGGTTGCAGGAATGCGTAAACTCGGTCGATGCAAAGTCGCCTGGCGCATATGGCTTCGCATGGATCGGCAGCCCAGTGATGGCGAGGATGTCCAGCAGAGAAATGCCCATTTCCCCGAAAGGAAAATCGAAAGTGTTGGTGGCACTGTTCCATAAGCAGGCCGCGGTAGCGATGGGTGCTCGATCAACGTGAGGAGGCAGTGAGAAGCTCAAGGCAATGGCTTCGCTGATGCCGGTTGCTTCCCAGATCGCTTGATCGGTCTGGAGGCGAGCCGCATACCATGCCTGGTCCTCCGCGGTGACGCTGGGCCATTCCCCGACCCGGATATTTGTGTGAGAGCGGGCTTGGTGGAACCAGGAGGCAAAGTTTCCCGGCTCACGACGTTGGGCAAGGATTGGTCGGCGCACAGAGGCGGTATAGTGGTTCAGATCAGCGGCGGACGGAGGTTGTGAAGGAGTCGGACCGAGCAGAGCTGCCCCTGTTTCAAGGAAATAAATGGGTGTTCCTTGAGGAGGGTTGTTGGCAAAACGACGAGCGAGGCCGGTTGACCAAGAGCTCGCCGCCGTGAGGTTAAGGTTTGGATCATTAGCAGTTGGTTTGGGAGCCATTGTTTCTGGTCGGAGTGAGTCCAGTGGCGAAGTTTGGTTGGTTGCAGAAGAAAGGGAGAAGACTGGTTGAAAAGCGATGGTGAGATGTGGGGACCCGCATCGAGGCTTATAAAGGGGACGGACTGTAACGTCTTTTCAATCAGTAGCCGTAATGAGGAGACGCGATGACGATCGAAACGTCAGCGCGTTTCAAATTTCAAACAGTCGCAATGATGAAGGGAGGCGATGACGCCGAAACGTCAGCACCTTTTGAATTGCGAATTCCCGTAAATGGCTCATTTAGGCCTTTTCGCTTATCCGTTGCGAAATGGATTAAGCTCAAGGCCTAGGGGGCAATGTTTGAGCCCAGTGGGTATTTTCGGTCCAAGACTCAGGGTAGGTTTTGGATAACATTTGGGCCAGTGCCTGTGGCCCTTTTTTAATGCGAAGCCCACGAAGGGTGGCGAAGTCTGGCAACACGCGAGTTGGAGTTTTGCAAAGATTCTGATACCTCGCGGGATTCGATGTCCTCGCGGGATCTTTTGTTCTAGTTCGTGTAGGTTTCTACAGTGCATGGCGAGGTAGAGTTGGAAATGGACTGTAGTACCCGCGGGATAGGATCGCTTAGTGCTCGAGTTCGCGTACGACGCTACAGTGATATGATGCGGGGAGGTGAGCGAGACCTAGGCGAAGTCTATTTTGGACACGTGTTGCATGGATCGCGCGGCTCGTGAGCTAGTCGTTTCCTGGTGGAATCCTAATTGCTGAGTCCGAATGGATTTGTGATTAGGTCTCTGCGAATTGCTTACGGATCGCTATATAAGAGAGTTCGAGGATCTGGTTGACGGACAATCAATCATACAAAAACAACTGCAAATCTTCAAGCATCCTTGAAACCCTAAGTTCTAAGTGCACCTCGCCTTAGATCTCAGATCCCGTCTGGACTCGCTTCTCTTTCCCAATTGTTGCTCTGCTCGCTTCAAACAGTGAGTATCGATTCACAGGTGACTAGATAGTTTGCTCGTAATTCCTCGCCCGCGAGGTGACACCGGAGCTCTACTTCGCCTGATTAGAAGTCAAGAACGCGCACCGTTCTCGTTCCGCGTCCGCGCGGTGGCACGCCCTGCAACCCTAATTTACTTTTTGGTAGCACAAGTTACCTCTCTACCCCTGCTGAGGATCGTGG
>NW_004441632.1:0-1153 GCF_000184155.1 Fragaria vesca subsp. vesca | reverse complement strand
TGATTTCATCAAGAGTACCGATAATGTTCATGTCATCGACATAAACGGCCACTATTGCAAATCCGGAACTTGTCTTCTTTATGAACACGCACGGGCATAGTTCATCGTTCTTATATCCCTCCCTAATCAAGTAGTCACTTAGACGAGTATACCACATTCGCCCGGATTGCTTTAATCCGTAAAGTGAGCGTTGCAACCTTATAGCATACGCACTCCGTGGTTTAGAGTCACTTGATTTAGGTAACGTAATGCCATCAGGCACTTTCATATATATCTCTGAATCTAGATCCCCATAGAGATATTGATAGGAGCACAAAGTGTGACGTTCTTAATATGTTTATACCCTTTATTTACCCTTTGTTAACTCCTATTTAGTTGTTTTAGCTTTATATTTGTGTTTAGTATAGAATAATTGCTTAATTTAGAAATATGTAGTTTTTAATGTTAAAATACATAGTAATTTCGGAATTGAAGAATTTGGTGTTGAAATTGTGCTAAGTGTTGGAACTCCTTGTTTACTCAGGATTCCTGTCTTGATCAAGATTCCATCTTTCCTCGAAGCCTAGTCCATGAAGGAGAGATCCAAACCAAGTCCAATATGGAGAAGAAGATCTAAATTCGGCAGAATTTCAAGAGTATCCAAGCCCTTGAAAATCCGGATTAAATCGGGAGAATTCCTGTGCACGTCTGTCAACTTCAACGGACTCTCCAGGACAGCTCACAATGAATCAGAAAACGTGCCAGATATGGATAGAAAGCTACGGGAGTCTAGTTTCCAAATCAATTGGAATCACCTCAATATCTGTTTTCTAGAGGGAGTTATGACGCAATCATCAGACGGAGGTCATTCTGCCGAAAGGGAGAAAAACTAGGAATCCTAAACCAATTTGGTTTAGGCTTTGTGGCCGACTTCTCTAGGGTTTTTCCTCTATATAAAGCACGACTTCAAGGACAGAAGATGATCATCAACCCGTGCAAATAACACCAAAGCCTTTGCCGAAACTCCATCAACCTCCAAACACCACAATCCGATCCCACCTTCAGCATTCGTCCAAAGCAAGTAGCCTAGGACTCCGCGCACTCGAAGAATAGAACAAGTAGGGATATTTTGAGAGTGTATTTCATCTTCTATTTTCGGATTGCTATGTGTTTT
>NW_004441631.1:0-1087 GCF_000184155.1 Fragaria vesca subsp. vesca | reverse complement strand
AATCTCCTCTTATTTTGTAAGTGAGATGTCGTGAGTCGAACTCACGATATATTCGTTTTACTATTTCAGTTGTTTATTTGATCAAAAATTATACTCGATCTTTTTTTTTTTTCTTCCCTCTAGCAAAGTATTTCATCCATTTTAGGTATGTCTTTGCATCAATTTGATGGAATTTTGTCAAGAAAAAGAAAGGCAAGGGAAAAGGAGGTATTTCATGGCGGATCGGTTAGTACCTATGTTGCACGGACACTCACGACACGGCCCGACAAGTGTTTGAAAAGCCACGTGGCATGTCAGAAAATGTTGACTTTTCCGACACGTTGATCGACTTGCCACGTTATCTTACTACACGGCACGTCAACTTTTGTCATTTTTAAAAAAAAGAAAAGAAAAAGAAAAATAAGAACGAAAACCTAAATGGGCAGTAGAGGTCGCGCAGGCGCATATAAATTAAGAAAGGAAACGACGCAGACGAAGACGTCGCCCATTCGATCTCTTCTCTCCGCCCATTAGTTCATCTTCTTGTCTATTAGGTGCTAGAGGTTGTTGGTTGCTTAGTTGCTACTGCCTAATTTTGAAAGCAAGCTACTGCGCAGTTTATGAAAGCAATCTATTGCCCAGTTTGAAAGCAACCTACTGCTCATTTTTTTTCTTTAATGTTATGTTTTAGGTGCTAGAGGTTTGCTACTTTTAATGTTGTTAGTTATGCACTTTTATCATTTGTATTTGACTATCTTTATTGTTATTTCTTATGGTTATGTAATAGATTGAATTTAAAACATTATTTGGTAATGTAATGAACTTATTTTATATTTTAGTATCTTTTTATTTATTAAAAATACATAAATATATAATTATATTTGCCGTGTCCAAGTTGTGTCGGAAACTCAATTTTTTAGTTTTCTTGTGTCGCACCGTGTCGTGTCGCGGTATCTGTGTCCGTGCAACTTAAGTTAGTACCAAGTGATTTTTATTTATTTTTCCTGATCCGAAGGATGAGTGGTAATTTTCATCGGGGAATCAATAGCTAGTACAAGGTGCAGGTTTGCTTGTTTGTATGAACTATGAAGTAGCAGAGTGCGGTGGT
>NW_004441630.1:0-1315 GCF_000184155.1 Fragaria vesca subsp. vesca | reverse complement strand
CGCCTTAGTACATATAACTTGGAACGAAAATCAATGTCTAGCCGATGACATCAAAGTCATGGGTAGCTAGAGCAGGATCCGAATCTTTGAAATTCGCGATCATGAGGATGACGTTCTTGTCCTCATATTGATTTTCCATACCTTTTTGTATGCATTCACAATTTAAAGGAGCTTGACAATCTTGAACCAGTGATCCGAAGATCCACAACGGTTGCATTAATGTCATGAGCTGACGTGAGTAGTTTTGACAAAATGGTGTCTAGACTGGGAGTGTCGCTATTAGAGCCGGCAACACCTCCCCCTCTTTTCTAGACATCGGCACGACGTTTTCTGCCGTTGTCATGACCCATATTGTTGTCCCCACATTAGGGGATAATCCCAAATAAGTTTATCACATTAGCGTATATGCAATTCCTGTTTGTATGATCAAAATCAAGTCTCGTTGGTAATTCCACACCAACTTGGAGGACCTAGAGAACTTGATGATGATCGAATCCGCTAAAGATTATGGATCATGATGCCACAAAAGATCATCGACAATATGTAGTCAATTAAGGTGGTAAGCAATCCACTTGACTAATAACTCAACAAGGAGAGTTATATGAACGTTTCGAGAAACGCTCCATGAGTACATTCCACAGTACTTTATGGTCATTACTTTTTGCACAGATTGCCATTGAAGACTTTTGTCGATGTGGCGCGTTAAAGACTTTGAGCGCATGAGATGTGAAATCTCGGCATCTAGGCTTGTTAGCGTGGGGGTCAAAACATGTGGTTTAATCCTTTCCAATGAAAGGTTCCACAGATACCAAGCGAAGATCCGCCTTAGGCATCTAGTACGTCAAAACTCAAAGGAGCAGAATGTTACATTGCTCTTGCATACAAAACCAAGCTGTTATGAGACTCGATAGAGGTCACAAACGATGCTTTTAATGGTTTGTCCTTCGGATTGATCATACACAATCCGGAAAAGCCGCAAATTGATCAAACACAATTCGGAAAAAGACCTCGGATTGATCAAACACAATCCGGTGAAAGGTCGGGGTTGATCAAACACAACCCGGACAAAAAAACAAGAGTGATCAAACACACTCTTGACCCGCGAATAAAATTCCGGGATTTGGTTACCTGCACGCACAAAATCCCAAGCATAGAATTGAGATGGAGAAGGGAGGAAAGGATTTTATCCTCCCCGAGTTATTGAACTTGGAAAAGTTTAACGTTTCAAAAAACATACCTTTCTAGAGGCTGCCGAGAGGAGAAATAACGTTTCGCCTACTTATACTTCGAATTTGGGGCTGAAAATTTGATAGGA
>NW_004441629.1:0-1350 GCF_000184155.1 Fragaria vesca subsp. vesca | reverse complement strand
AGAAGTCACCCTTATCGAAGGCAGAAGGCTGCTTTCAACAACCATACAGAGCATTCTCCCGCTCCAGTTCCTTTAACTAGTGAAGAGGTATTGCAGAGGGTGGAAAAGGAGGTTCCAAAGTATATATTTGGAAGAAAAATGGCCCACCTGCTTATAAAGGTGCAGAGGATGAAAGTAGGCCGTGTTGGAAAAAAAAATCTATTTTTTTTGAACTGGAATATTGGAAGTTTCTCCCTGTTCGGCATTGCCTTGATGTCATGCATATCGAGAAAAATGTTTTTGAGAGCCTTATAGGAACTTTGTTGAATATTCCTGGAAAAACAAAGGATGGGGTGAAAACTCGCTTGGATCTGGTGGAAATGGGTATCAGATTAGGCTTGAAACCTAATTTAGAAGGTAGCAAGAAGGTGCGCTTACCATTGGCGAGTTGGAATCTAACTTTAGCTGAAAAAAAAATCTATTTGTGGGTCCTTTTTTGGAATGAAGGTTCCGGAAGACTATTCTTCCAACATATCAAGTCTTGTGTCCATGGATGATTTAAAGCTTAGTAATTATAAATCCCATGATTGTCACACCATAATGCAGCAACTACTTGGTATTGCCATTCGAGGAGTACTTGAAAAGCTTGTTAGAATTGCAGTGATCAGATTATGCATTTTTTTCAATGAAATCTGCAGCAAGACTATTGATGTCTCAAGGTTGCCGAAAATTCAGAATGATATTGTTGAAACCTTGTGTGAGCTGGAAAAGTACTTTCCGCCATCATTTTTCACTATAATGGTTCATTTAACACTCCACCTAGTGAGGTGGAGTTATGTGGACCAGTTTGCTATCGATGGATGTATCCATTCGAGAGGTACATGAAGGTTTGTAAGGGATATGTTCGAAATCGAGCTAGGCCTGAAGGTTGCATGGCTGAGAATTATATTGCTGAAGAAGCGGTTGAATTTTTAGCAGAACTCTTATTGGAAGACAAGACTGCTGGAATCCCATCTGCTCGTGACACTATGGACAGGCCTGCCTCTGGTGCTCATGTTGTTAGTGTTTACGACAACCTATTTGACCAAGCTCACTTATGCGTCCTTCAAAACACAAATGAATTCAGAAGCTACTTTGAGTAAGTTCTATTATCTCTTTACCTAATGTATGTGGTTTATGTTACTATTTTTGCAAGGAAACACTAATTTTAATTCACTGCCTCTCTTTTGTTGGTAATTGCAGTGAGCACTTGAAGTTCTTGAAACAAGAGTTTCCAAGATTCCGCAAGGATCAAAAGTGGCTCACGGACAAGCAAAACAAGAC
The DNA here is from genome assembly GCF_000184155.1 of Fragaria vesca subsp. vesca. Taxonomy (NCBI): domain Eukaryota; kingdom Viridiplantae; phylum Streptophyta; class Magnoliopsida; order Rosales; family Rosaceae; genus Fragaria; species Fragaria vesca. The sequence continues at coordinate 48 of NW_004441629.1, read as the reverse complement.
ATTTGCTGACTGGGTGAAACAGAAGGCAAGTTCCAAACAAGTGATTTG
>NW_004441628.1:0-1075 GCF_000184155.1 Fragaria vesca subsp. vesca | reverse complement strand
TTACTTCTTTATATTTCTTCTTGTTTTCTTATCGTCTGCAGACATTTATTTTTCTTCTGCACAAATTTTGGTCTGGATTGTACTCTTTGTACTAGACATATGTTGTTTTCTTGAAGATCGACCGGTTAATAATTATTTCAATACTGGAGTTCTCTTAACCCTATTATATATTACATCTCTACAGGATGGTTATCAACTTGCATTGGAACTTGAAAAAGCTTTGAAGAAAAGCCATGAACTCGGAACTCCTCCTGACATTGCTGCTTCTTTAAGAAGGTAAACCTCAGGTTGCTTGCTGTATTGTATGATAGGAACTTGATGAATCAATATCACACACACACACACACACATATATATAGTTTTGGAGCCGTTCTACAGAGGACGTCCGCACAGCCTTTAAAGTGCGGACGTCCCTCCGTTCGCTACCATACGGTACCAGCGAGGGTGCGCCTCCACTCCAGCGGACTCCAGCAGCGTTCCCGACCATTTTCCATCCCCGGCGAGTCCGCCGAATTCCAGTTTTCCGGCCAGATTGACTTTGTTTGAAGTTTTGGGTGATCTGGCCGGAAAACTGGAATTCGGCGGACTCGCTGGGGAGGGAAAGTGGTCGGGGACGCTGCTGGAGTCTGCTGGGGTGGAGGCGCGCCCTCGCCGGCGCGGTACGGCGGCGAACGGAGGGACGTCCACACTTTAAGGGCTGTGCGGACGTCCGCCTCTGATCCCGACTGTATATAGTTTATATACATATAGATATACAGTATGCATGTATATATAAGAAAGACAGTTGAAAACAAAGACTTGTTTGTTTGGAAGACGTATTGGGTTGAGGAAGTTCTGACTACTGTTTCATCTTTATATCTTATATTTATACTTCCATCAGCTATGAGACCTCTAGAAAACTACGGGTTGCCATTATTCATGGAATGGCTAGAATGGCTGCAATTATGGCTTCAACTTACAAGGCTTATCTGGGTGTAGGACTTGGTCCATTATCGGTAGGAACCTTTGTTGATTTTGCAGTAGAATTAATAACCCAAATGTGGCATAGAGTCTTGATAATGCAATGGAAGTGTCT
>NW_004441627.1:0-1118 GCF_000184155.1 Fragaria vesca subsp. vesca | reverse complement strand
AGTACATCTTGATTGTAAATCAATATGAACCATAAGAGGAGAATAGTTTCACTTCGAAAAATTACTCAAGGCATTCATTATTGCTAATGTGAGTACATCGAGGTCTCAAACAGACAAATGACGTCGATACAACGCCTTAGTACATATAACTTGGAACGAAAATCAATGTCTAGCCGATGACATCAAAGTCATGGGTAGCTAGAGCAGGATCCGAATCTTTGAAATTCGCGATCATGAGGATGATGTTCTTATCCTCATATTGATTTTCCATACCTTTTTGTATGCATTCACAATTTAAAAGAGCTTGACAATCTTGAACCAGTGATCCGAATATCCACAACGGTTGCATTAATGTCATGAGCTGACGTGAGTAGTTTTGACAAAATGGTGTCTAGACCGGGAGTGTCGCTATTAGAGCTGGCAACACCTCCCCCTCTTTTCTAGACATCGGCAAGACGTTTTCTGCCGTTGCCATGACCCATATTGTTGTCCACACATTAGGGGATAATCTCAAATAAGTTTACCACATTAGCGTATATACAATTCCTGTTTGTATGATCAAAATCAAGTCTCGTTGGTAATTCCACACCAACTTGGAGGACCTAGAGAACTTGATGATGATCGAATCTGCTAAAGATTATGGATCATGATGCCACAAAAGATCATCGACAATATATAGTCAATTAAGGTGGTAAGCAATCCACTTGACTAATAACTCAACAAGTAGAGTTATATGAACGTTTCGAGAAACGCTCCACGAGTGCATTCCACAGTACTTTGTGGTCATTACTTTTTACACAAATTGCCATTGAAGGCTTTTGTCGATGTGGCGCGTCAAAGACTTTGAGCGCATGAGATGTGAAATCTCGGCATCTAGGCTTGTTAGCCTGGGGATCAAAACATGTGGTTTAATCCTTTCCGATGAAAGGTTCCACAGATACCAAGCGAAGATCCGCCTTAGGCATCTAGTACGTCAAAACTCAAATGAGCAGAATGTTACATTGCTCTTGCATACAAAACCAAGCTGTTATGAGACTCGATAGAGGTCACAAACGATGCTTTTAATGGTTTGTCCTTCGGATTGATCATACACAATCCGGAAAAGCCGCGAATTGATC
>NW_004441626.1:0-1069 GCF_000184155.1 Fragaria vesca subsp. vesca | reverse complement strand
TGTTATGAGACTCGATAGAGGTCACAACGATGCTTTTAATGGTTTGTCCTTCGGATTGATCATACACAATCCGGAAAAGCCGCGAATTGATCAACACAATTCAAAAAAAGGCCTCGGATTGATCAAACACAATCCGGTGAAAGGTCGGGGTTAGATCAAACACAACCCGGACAAAGAAACAAGAGTGATCCAACATACTCTTGACCCGCGAATAAAATTCCGGGATTTTTGGTACCTGCACACACAAAATCCCAAGCATAGAATGGAGATGGAGAAGGGAGGAAAGGATTTTATCCTCCCCGAGTTATTGAACTTGGAAGAGTTTAAGGTTTCAAAACATACCTTTCTAAATGCTGCCGAGAGGAGAAATAACGTTTCGCCTACTTATACTTCGAATTTGGGGCTGAAAATTTGACAGGAAGAGCAGCTCTGGATGGGGAAGCTTCTGTCAAAATTTCAGGTTGATCGGAGCAAGGGAAGGTGGTGAACCGGTGGTCGGTAGCGGCGGCGGTCTGGAATTTTCCGGCGGCCGGTTCGGAGACTTTCCGGCCGGTTCTCAGGGTGAGGCCGGCGGCGTTGGATCCGTGACGGAAAGAGCTTTCTGGGGATATAAAATTCCGGCGGAGGGCAGTCGGAATTTTGGTCAGAAATCGGGAAAAACAAGGCTGCCCGATTTTAGGGTTTTGGTTTTTAGGGTTTGGAAAAAAAAATGGTGGGCTATTGGCTCTAGGGTTAGAACAAAGTGCATGATAACGTGATGAAAAATAAAGTGTAGAGACAAAGAGATAGCAAGAGAATCATCATCTTATTCATTGATAGGAGCCCTTTATATAGGGAATTACACAATACCAATATGGTAAGGATATGAATACATAGATCTAGTCTAACTACATATCCTATTGGCATAAGGCCAAGGCACACATAGAGAATATCCTAGAACAAATTATTGGATTTACATATAAATATTATAAACATCAATTTCATCTACATCTAGAATGAGAATCTAGGTTGTTGATGAGATGCACGTTAGTCCACAAAAGTACAATAATCAGACCAAAACACATGACTC
>NW_004441625.1:0-1115 GCF_000184155.1 Fragaria vesca subsp. vesca | reverse complement strand
CAGAAAGAGAGAAAAGAATGATGTTTATAACAGAAATGGTAGAATTGTCAAACCTTAAAATTTAAAAATGTACTTTTTTATCATAATTGATACTTAATAATGACCATTAGATCATATGATATAGAATTAAGTAACTATTTTATCATCTAATAACATTTAGGGTGACCATTTTAACATGTGGAACAATTGATGATTTTTTTATAATTTTTACCTTCAAATGGTACTTTAGTGTTATTTACCCATTATTAAATGAGTTCTGCTACGTCCACCAAAAAGTTATACCAAAATCTAATACCAAATTACGTGGCATCCTACGTGGCATCTACCATGTCATCACACTTAATTTAAAAATTTCAGTTTGTTTAGTTTTCTTAATTAATAAATAACCTAAAAATATAATAATAATAACAATAAATAGTTTCCTTATCTGAATGAAATACATGATGAGATTAACCTAGAGTATCAGAAGAAGACGATTTTCTTAGAAGACTAATCGTCAAACACGTCCAAGAAACGCAGCCGCAGTTCTCTGTCAAAACTCAACAAAAGACAGGTACGTACTTACAATTCTGGGTTAATTCTTGTTACTAAGATTGTTCGTTTGTTCCTTGAGTACTTTTCTTATCAATCTATGCTGATATACAAATCTCAGAAAAGCTAAAAAAGCTGATACATGATGTGTGATACTAATCACATCACAAAAGAGGATATGGCCAAATTGGTAGATGCTATATACAGTGGGCAACTAGATGCAAATGAACTACAGAGGTACGTACTGATATGCATGTACAGCTAGCTACTACAATTTAACATATAAATCCAATATTCCTGAACTCTTTTCTTGTTTTTTCTCTCTTGAAAAAAAAAAGACTACAAGGAATAGATATTTCAATGGAAGGAAACATTGAGAATGAAATGGATGTCGGATATGAGGAAGAAGAAGATATAGACTATGGGAATGAAGTGATAAGTGCAAGTAGTAATGTAGAAGAAAATATTGCTACCATTGAGAGTGAAAATGTGAAAGAAAAGATAGAAGAGCCAAAGATTGGACTAGTCTTTGATTCAATTGATGAGTTAGAGAAATATTATAGATCATATGGAAAAGGAATGGG
>NW_004441624.1:0-1129 GCF_000184155.1 Fragaria vesca subsp. vesca | reverse complement strand
CTATGGTAAAAAATTCAACTGGATTCGACAACGTTAAGGGCTCGATCGAAACGGTCAACTCTAATCGGAAATAAGAAAATTGCATTTTGAAGCCCTAAACGGACTCGGATGGCCAAAAATGCCCATACATCATGGCACTAACGATGAGTCTAACTCGTAGGGCCGTTACGCTTTCGGAAAGGTATCACAATAGTCAATTAGACACCAAAAACCAAATCTGCAGCATAGTGAATAATAAGGGTAAATTGCATTGACCGCAACTATCGGCACCGAGACTTTACCGGAATACCGTGATTTTTCGACAGTAGACGTATTTCACCATTCTGGTCATATCTTATTTCACGACTTTTTTGTGTTTGAAGGTTCTACGTATAGTTTTTTTTTTCACAGATGAGTTGTTGTCTAGATCTGCAAATATTTAAATACTTTAGCCGACGAAATTATATTTTTCGTCGGCTAAAATTTTAAAAAATTTCTTCGGCTAAAGTTCACAGACTATAGCCGACGAAAAAAATTATTCAGACGACCAAATTTTAATTTCGTCGGCTAAAGTTGACCATAGCCGACGAAGGAAAATTTTAAATTAGCCGACGAAGGAAAATTTTAAATTAGCCGACGAAAAAATAATTCGTCGGCCTGGTTTTTTTATTTTCGTCGGCTAAAGCCTTTCTTCTGGTAGTGAATACATAAATTGGGTAAGTATAATTACGGAAGAGAAGAAGAGGTCTAGAAAGGAGGAGAGGGTCAAGAGGTCTAGAAAGGTCAGTTTTGGGGAACCGACATTAGAGACCGACATAGAAAAAAAGAAAAATGGGGGAAGGGAGGAGAAGCTTCCAGGTTTTCCTCTACTGAAAACAGGAAGCCACCAACTCTGAGGATAGTCCAACCATATCTCGAGCTACCCCTCTAGTCCTCTACACAAGAGATAGGAGGGCCTCGCCCTCAAGTTACCTCTCACACCGACTTCCTCCACTAATCGATCCTTAGCTCTTGGGAGGGAGGCTCGTCGATCAGTTCTCTTGATGACTTTGATGGAGGTTTGTTGTCTGAGTTCGACATAGATAGCCAATTACTTATTAGGCTTGCATATTGGTAAAGNTCTAATCGGTACAATTTATATGTTCTGGAG
>NW_004441623.1:0-1009 GCF_000184155.1 Fragaria vesca subsp. vesca | reverse complement strand
GCTTTGGTTCATTGTGAGATGCAATTTATTATGGTTCATTTAGTATGAGAGGAATAGGCTAAGACACAATGAGGAATCTTTTTGCCCTATTCGATTTCAATTTCATATCTAAATGCAGCAAGAGATTCTTCCAGGTTAGCATTCAATCATGCTAGCCTGTCAGCCAGTAATCACCGAATTTTCAACATGTTTAGTATTTCCCCTTTGCGAGCTAGAGCTGCTAGCTTTATTCCTGGTTCCTCATCCAGATTTCTTTCTGCGGAGGCCTAATCTCAAGTTCTTTTGATTGTTCTCTATTAGTTTTCATGTATGTGTGTGAATTTAGTTTTCATGCTTTCTCCCTTTAATTTTTTTTTTGGTCGAAAGGCTTTCTCCCAACTTGGATCACTCTTAAATGTTCCGGTTGGTTTTTCGTTACTTTCTCATTGTACCTTTTGACTGGCTTTGGCATAGTCCTCTAGTTGCATTGTATCTTTTTATTTGTTTAATAAATTTTCGGGAAGAGACGTTGAGTTGGTCCATTTTTCGCTTAATTTAAAAAAAACAAAGAAGTTATGATATTGATTATATTTTCGGAAAGGGACGTTGAGTACATTAGTCCTTTTTTCGCTTACTTAAAAAAACAGAAGAAGTTATGATATTAATTATATTTTCGAGAAGGGACGTTGAGTTAGTCCTTTTTTCGCTTAACTTAAAAAAAAAAACAAGAAGAAGTTATGATATTGATTATATTTTGTTCAAAACACAAAGTAGAAGCACCAAGTATAACAATTTGGACATGTAAGAACCACATAGCTACAAAACTCCCACACAGTACAGATATTTGAATTCATGGAATGGTTTCAAATTATAAACAGAGAATATCCGACAACTAAAGAGAACTAGGAAAAGGAGTGTTATGCGAAAGAAAGAAAAAAAAAATAATAGAATATTGAAATGCAATATTAGACTGGTAAATATGATAACACAAACAAAGTCCTAACCTGGATCTGCATTAGAAGGTTATCAA
>NW_004441622.1:0-1190 GCF_000184155.1 Fragaria vesca subsp. vesca | reverse complement strand
CACATCTACCCAATACTAGACAACTTTTCATTCCTCCCGAAGTCCGAACAATTTGCAAAAGATAAAACGTAAATAAGTGCACTCACAGCAGTGAAGTTGAATGGCTCCATTGGATTCCAACAAATAGAATTTGTATTTGTCTGTCAAAAGAAAATACAAGTTAGAAGCGCAAAGCTCCCCTTCAAGAAACAAGGTTTACTAATTTAACCACAAACCACATTAAAAGTAAGAAAGGGAAGTTTAAAAACAGCCAGCACCAAATTAAAATTTAGAACCAATATAGTAACAATACCGCCATGATAAGCTTCGTTGTCGGTTTCCCCATGCGCAAGTCATATAATGCTATGCTGTGATCACTACAAAACAGAAAAATACACAAATGTCACTCCAACATTCAACACTTAACTTCAATTTAGAGAAAAGCAAACAGAAAAAGAAACAATACAACAAAAGCATACAGAAACACCACTTTCAGTAGCAAACGAAATAGACATTAATCACATCACACATACAGCTTAGGGTCGCTGTAGAAAAAATTTACAGCCTAGGGTATCTCATGGATATCCAAGACATTTGATGGTACTATAAACTCCTTGAGCAGAATTATCCATTGGGTCTATATTCTATGAAAAGAGGTTTCTTCAACCAGAAATGCTTAATGTTGAAAGCTACGTTGAAAATTACACTTTTCTTTTAGCCTCTACATCCTGAAATTAGCTCGCCAAAAAAAGAGAGAAAATCCACAGAAAATACGGGCTATCATGTGCCCGAACAAAGCCTAACTACAAATCTCACTAATCATTCATTATGCTCTATTCAGGAAAAAAAAACAACACACACACAATTTCCTCCAATAAATGCAGTTCATATGTGCACCTAAATTATTACACTATTCTAACAACAAAACCAACTACCTCAAATAAATGTACTACTTGGTTGTTTCACATTCTAAACATCCTCAAAAACTTTCAAAAGTACATATGTATTCTTTAGACTAAGTAACTAGCTTCACTGTATTTCAAGTGTCATATATTGATGACACAACTTGAGAGGAAGATATATCATGACCAAAATATAATACTGACAGCAAACCAAGCCTGCAGCATGACAATGCTCAAACAAGAAAGGAATCTGTACAGAACCTAAAATTATAACATAAAAGGGACATGATATCTAATTGATCAAGCTAC
>NW_004441621.1:0-2279 GCF_000184155.1 Fragaria vesca subsp. vesca | reverse complement strand
ATATATATACACTCTTACAAGGTTTCTCGACATGTAGTTGGGACAGAATCCCTTGAAAAGTTGTTGTAAGAAAGATCTACTATGCTGCACACAATCATGAAGTTACCATCAAGTGAGTGGAATGCCAAGAAAAATATTTCACTATATTTGGAGCAGGCCCGCTCACCTGCGGGAGAGTTTTTACGGGACGGTCCATCCATGATCGTTAGATCTAATTGAAATTGATCTGAGGGCTGAAAGAAGCTTCACCTAATTGTGAGTTCACACTAGATAACCACCCATCTTTCTATCCTTTTTCTCCTTTCTCTCTCTCGTTGAGAAACCCAGGCGATGTAGAGCAATTCCAAACTTCCAATTAAACATGATGAAACCCCAAAGAATCAGACCACAGTTTGCACAGGTTAAAATAGAAAATCAATCATCTTTGGTTCTTAAATTGGAAAAGAATGGTTCTGGGATTTCATTCAACGAAATCTTGAATATGGAATTTCGTACACCCTTGAATCAAAACCAAATTGGAAAAGAATGGTTCTGGTGCATCGATGCCAGCAACGCCGCCCTCCGCCTCACAGCACGCCCTTGGTCGCCAAGTCTGATATCTCCACCGGCAACCAGCCTCCTACCTCTTCCGTTACGCCGACTTCTCCTTCCTCTTCTCCGACCCTTACTCCCTTTCTCTCTCCAACCCGACCAGGCCCAACTCCACCGCAACCCACATTCGTCCACTCTGCCTCTCGCGCCTTCTCCGCCAAACCCGCGTCCCTGCCGATCCTCCTTGACAGCCGCGTCACCGTCGCCGAGGACCATCTATACGGCGTCGTTGCTCTTCGTGGGAGCTGTGGTGGTGTTGCTGTGCACCTGGGTTTCTCAGAGAGAGAGAGAGAAAGGAGATAAAGGATTGAAGATGGGTGGCTATCTGGTGTGAACTCACAAATTGGGATGAAGCTTCTTTCAGCCCTCAGATCAGCTTCATTTAGATGTAACGGTCATGGATGAACCGGCCCTTTCTGTCCCGTGAAAACTCTCCCGCAGGTGAGCGGGCCTGATATTTGGAGAGGTATTCTGATTTAAAACTCCCCAATACATAACTTGCACAAAACAAAGATGAACATAACATTTCAAAGGTAAGAAAGGCATATTTGGACTGAAGATAATAAAACCAAGCCTTTCTTATACATATTCGCTACAAAATATGTACTTGTATGGATCTATCTGTCATTATAGAGAAAAATTTGTGTAGTTGGCTATACTGATAATCATACAGATAGTCGAGGCCTCAGAAGAATGAACACACGAAAATGACATAGCAAAAGTTGCAATGTAAATTTTGGTTCAGTGTGTGGAAACGATAGATATGATTTTATGAACATAAGGTTTTGGGATGAAGAAACATACTAGCGGCTATCTCTATTTGTGATCCACTCCGGCAGCCCAGTAAGCCAGTTACTTGTCAGATATCTGATCATTCAGCAGTATGAATCATGTGAACAAAAAGAGAATTAAATACTACTTGTGGGATGAATTTACACTGCTTACGTACATTGTGGCCAATCCCAATAAATTGTCAAGATTTGGGATGCTCCCTTTCAATCTGTTGAAGCTAAGATCTCTGAATTTTTTTAGAAAGGAAGCGGTAATGAAAATCATCATATTTCCATATTGGTAGTAACAACATGCAGTAAAGCCAAGCTGCACATTTTAGAAAAGAAGAAAACATATGAACAATTATCGAGTTATATTCAGGGAATTACAAAACTTGCAGGCTTGTCATGTTAGAGATATATTCTGGAATTGATCCTGTCATATTGCAGCTCCTTAACATCCTGCAATACGGAACAAATGACATAATAAAAATGATTGTTACGAACATCTGGATTATTCTAATTTGAACTATAAAGATGACTCACAATGTCTGCATGTTTTTCATGTTTGACAAGTCTGGAAAAACTGAGCTCTCACCACTTAAATCACTGATTACTCTGCCTCACAAAAATGATAAGAAAGACAAAAGCCTAATTCATCAATGATCTTTCGAAGTAAAGAAGGAAAAGAATGTGAAACTAAGCCAGGACTTACAGGTATTTCATATTACTTAAGACAGAAAGAGTAGAAGGAATGGGTCCTTCAAAGCCACTGGCTTGCATCTCTCTGGAAAAACATGTTAGAGCAACTGAGATTACGCCTGAAGTATCCTTTGCATACAATTGAAAAGAACAGCAGAAATTCAAAGATCCCTTACAACATCTGTAGTTCTTTCCAACTAGGAAAATAGTTTGGTA
>NW_004441620.1:0-6004 GCF_000184155.1 Fragaria vesca subsp. vesca | reverse complement strand
AAGCTTCTGTAACTGATTTAGATTTCTGTTTAAAAGCTATGGTATAGCTTTTGGTATGTAGTTTTTGGGGAGATTAAAATAAACAGAGAAACTTTCTCTTCTATCAACTTGGTATTCCTTAGGAATCAACAAGGCATAGTTCTCTTATTCTTGGCTATTCTTTTCTGTGAGAACCAACAAGAGTAAGAATCAACTCTATTTCATAGAGTTTGTCATCTTTCCTATCACGCACGCTGTCAGTTGGTATCCAGAGCTCAGGCCATTATGCCTCCAAGGAGGGGACGTGGAGGAGCGACTCAGGGACGTGGCAACGATGAAGAGGTTGAGCGTTTGGCTCAACAAGTTGAGCGCCTCACCCAACAGGTGGAGGCCTTAGTTGTTCAGCAACAACATGATGAAGATGAATTTGATGACGAAATCAATCCTTTCAGTGAAGAAGGTGAGAGAGGAGAGCGGAGGCTGGTTCAGAATGTTGATACAAGGCGATGGGAGACGGGCATGAGGATTGACATTCCTGAATTCCACGGCAGTCTTCAGCCTGAGGAATTCGTGGATTGGCTAAATTCTGTGGAGGAGGTTTTGGAGTTCAAGGGGGTTCCTGAAGACAGAATAGTGTCACTTGTAGCTACCAGATTTCGTGGGCGCGCCTCAGCTTGGTGGCGACAATTGAAAGCAACTCGTTCGCGACAAGGCAAAAATAAGATCACAGTGTGGGAGAAAATGAAGAAGCACATGCGCAGCTCTTTCCTACCACCCAACTACTCTAGGTTGATCTATCAGCAGCTGCAAAATCTGAAGCAAGGAAACAGAACAGTGACGGAGTATACCACCGAATTCTATCATTTGATAGCTCGTTGCGACCTTGGGGAAACGGATGAGCAGCTGGTGTCAAGGTATATTGGAGGTCTCCGTACCGAGTTTCAAGATACATTAAATTTGCTAGATCCATTTACTGTGGTAGAAGCACAACAACGAGCCCTACAGTTGGAGAAGCAAATCGCTCGAAAAACAGGCAGAGGTGGGACCTGGTCCCCTAGCAGTCCAAGTAATCGAGGTGTTGTCCGCAACTCAGCCCCTAGTCGCACTTCCGCTTCACAAGTTCAGAATGTGAAACCGCACATGAGCAAACCTCCAGCCAAAATACAAGATGTGGGGGTTGGACGTACTGGAACTCGCTGTTTCAAATGTGGTGAGTCTGGACACCGGATGGCTGATTGCAAGAAAGAAGGAAGGGTTGGTAAGGGCTTGTTCATTGAGAATGAAGAAAATTCACTACAAGAGTATACTGATTTCGCACAGGCTCCTATTTATGATGACTATGGTGGGGATGATGATGTTTATGAGGAGTTTGTGAAGGGTGATGAAGGGCCGATGCTTGTTGTACAAAGGGCATGTTTTACCCCTCGAGAAGTAGAAGGTAGTGATGGGTGGCTTCGTAATAATATTTTTCAGTCCACTTGTACAATTGGTGGAAAGGTGTGTAGGTTGGTAATAGACCCAGGCAGCTGCGAAAATGTTATCTCTGAGGAAGCAGTTACCAAGCTATGCTTGGAGACACAACAACACCCTCATCCATATAAGCTTTCATGGCTGCAGAAGGCTAATGATGTGAAAGTTTCAAAGAGGGCTCTTGTTCCTTTCTCTATTGGTACAAGCTACAAAGATAAGGTGTGGTGTGATGTCGTGCCGATGGATGCTTGCCATATTCTTTTGGGACGACCGTGGGAGTATGATAGACATGTGACACATGATGGACGGAAGAACACATACAGCTTCATGTTCAATAATACTAAAATCACTCTCCTTCCAACTCGGGAACAAGTCCCAAAGCCAACCCATGGAAAGTCTTCGATGATTTTATTATCAATGAAGAAATTCGTGGGAGAAATTCATGAAACCGGGGTGGTCTACTTGTTGGTTGGTAAAGAGAAATCCAGTGATTTGTCTCCTGTCCCTGTCCCTGTCCCTGTACAAGCTTTACTAGAGGAGTTTCAAGATGTCTTTCCTGAAGAAATGCCGGCAGGACTGCCACCTTCTCGTAACATCCAACACAGAATTGATTTGGTCCCTGGAGCAGCCTTACCAAATAAGGCGCATTATCGGATGAGCCCCAAAGAACATGAAGAACTGAGACGACAAGTAGAGGAGTTATTGGCAAGAGGATACATCAGGGAAAGCATGAGTCCTTGTTCAGTTCCGGCCTTAATTACGCCAAAAAAAGATGGGACATGGCGCATGTGTATAGACAGCAGAGCCATTAATAAAATCACGGTACGTTACCGTTTTCCCATTCCTCGTTTGGATGACTTGCTAGATCAATTGTCAGGTGCTACTGTTTTCAACAAGTTAGACCTTAAAAGTGGGTATCACCAAATTCGGATCAAAGATGGGGACGAGTGGAAAACAGCCTTTAAAACTCGTGAAGGCTTGTACGAATGGTTGGTCATGCCTTTTGGCCTCTCTAATGCTCCTAGTACTTTTATGCGGGCGATGAATGAGTTGCTTCGACGGTTTATTGGAAAGTGTGTGGTGGTTTACTTTGATGACATCCTTATTTACAGCCCTAGCATTGAATTGCACCTACAACATCTAAGAGAAGTCCTAGAAGTCTTGAGAAAGGAGAAGTTTTATGCAGCAGTGAAGAAGTGTTCTTTTATGACTGACAAGGTGTTGTTCCTTGGCTATGTGGTGTCAAAAGATGGGATTCTTGTAGACCAGTCCAAAGTGGAAGCAATCAAGAGTTGGCCGATGCCGAGAAGTCTACAAGAAGTCAGAAGTTTTCATGGGTTAGTATCTTTCTATAGACGCTTTATACAAAACTTCAGTTCTATTATGGCGCCTATAACCGATTGTATGAAGAGTGGGAAATTCAGTTGGACTGAGGAGGCCACTGTAGCTTTTCAAGCCATCAAGGAGAAGCTTGTTACTGCCCCTGTTTTGACACTTCCGGACTTTAACAAACCATTTGAATTGCATTGTGATGCATCCAAAGTCGGCATTGGGGCTGTTTTAAGCCAAGAGGGGCGACCAGTAGCTTTTTACAGTGAAAAGCTAAATGGCTCCAAGGTGAACTATAGCACATATGATGTGGAGTTTTATGCTGTTGTTCAAGCCCTCAAGTATTGGCGTTCTTATTTAGCTCATAATGAGTTTATCTTATATTCTGATCATGAGGCCTTAAAACATCTCCATGCACAAGATAAGCTCTCTGCTAGGCATGCTAAATGGGCATCATATTTGCAGCAGTTTACATTTGTGATTAAGCACAAATCTGGTGCCTTGAATAAAGTGGCGGATGCTCTTAGTAGGCGAGCGAATTTTCTCACCACCATGAATACTCAGGTGCTTGGGTTTGATTCATTGCGTGACTTATTATCTACAGATTCCTATTTTGGACCTATATTGAAGGATGTGGAAACAGGCCTACGATCTGACTTTATCCTTCATGATGGCTTTTTATTCAAAGAAAATCGATTGTGCGTTCCAATGTCCAGTTTGCGTTTGAAGATCATTAGTGAGTTGCACAATGAAGGTCATATGGGGAGAGATAAGACATTGCAGCTGGTGATGAATTCATATCATTGGCCAACCCTACGACGTGAAGTCACTAAATTTGTTGAAGGTTGTAGGGTGTGTCAATTATCCAAAGGTGTAGCAACTAATGCTGGCTTGTACATGCCATTACCAGTTCCTGAACGACCCTGGGAGCATGTCAGCATGGACTTTGTGTTGGGACTTCCTCGCACTCAGCGAGGTAAGGACTCCATTTGTGTGGTGGTTGATCGGTTTTCAAAAATGGCACACTTTATTCCATGTAAGAAGACCACAGATGCTGTTAATGTGGCACTGCTTTTCTTTCAAGAGGTATATCGACTTCATGGATTGCCAAAATCCATTGTTTCTGATAGAGACACTAAGTTTCTTAGCCATTTTTGGCAGTGCTTGTGGAAGCTTGTCAACACAAAACTTAATTACAGCAGTGCCTATCACCCTCAAACCGATGGACAAACTGAAGTTGTCAACCGGTTGCTTGGTAATCTGCTGCGGAGTTTGGTAGGAGACAATCTCAAGTCTTGGGATCAGAAGTTAAGTCAGGCTGAATTTGCTTTCAACCATTCTGTCAACCGGAGCACTGGATTCAGCCCATTCTTCATCACTTATGGCTATAACCCAAGGTCGCCTCTAGACCTTGCTCCTACTCCGAACCTGCAGCATGCTCATGTGAAGGCTGAAGATTTTGTGGCTAACCTCCAACAAATCCATACCACAACAAGGCAGCAACTTGAGGACGCCAATACAAAGTATAAGCAAGCAGCTGATTTGAAACGGCGACATGTGGAATTTGAGGTTGGTGATTTTGTATGGGCAGTGTTGACAAAAGATCGGTTTTCAGTTGGGGAGTACAACAAGTTGGCTGCCAGAAAGGTTGGACCTGTGCAAGTTATAGAGAAGATAAATCCGAATGCATATCGTTTGAAGCTTCCCAGTCACATCCGCACTGCTGATGTGTTCAATGTTAAGCATCTATCACCTTACCGTGGTGACAATAGTGAGGAAGAAGAAGTCAATTCGAAGGCGAATTTTTCGCACCCTGGGGAGGATGATGCAGCCTGCATTGCAGACAACTATCTCTTTCGTCTGGATGGTCGAAAGAGCAAGGGTCGTAACTGATATGTTAAATGCATTTAATGTTTTGTCTTAATTAGCTGAGTCTTTTATTTTCCTCTAAATCAGTTGTGGTTTACTGGAAGCTTTAAAGCTTCTGTAACTGATTTAGATTTCTGTTTAAAAGCTATGGTATAGCTTTTGGTATGTAGTTTTTGGGGAGATTAAAATAAACAGAGAAACTTTCTCTTCTATCAACTTGGTATTCCTTAGGAATCAACAAGGCATAGTTCTCTTATTCTTGGCTATTCTTTTCTGTGAGAATCAACAAGAGTAAGAATCAACTCTATTTCATAGAGTTTGTCATCTTTCCTATCACGCACGCTGTCAGATATGTGAGTCATGTGACTCCAACGTCCCATCATATCCGGATAGTTCAGATGATGATGAAGATGGTGGAAGCGGAAAAGGTGGTGGAAATACCAGCACCGGGTTTGTATATGGACAATCTTCTACAGTTGGTGGATTGAACAATTTTTCATCTGAAGAAAATTACGATCATGTCTCCCATGATCATGGCTATGGAAGTACTAAGTATGGAGCGCAAGAGGATACCATGTATGAGAGGAGGACTTGAGGTCCAAATGATGATCAAGATGTTGCTTCAGTTGCGCTAGCTAAGTTTTGATTCTATCAGTTTAGGTAGTAGGACTGGAACCTCAAATGAATCCCAAGAAGGCAACAATCAATATGACTATAATGTTTATGGCTATAATCAATCCGCGAAAGTCAGTGATCAGTCATCCAGTTGGATTCATCCTTACTATCCACTTATAGGGGAAACAGTCGGCAGCTCCAAAGATATATATGATTATCATATTCAACACTACAATTTGTACTATATGAGTCATATATCTTGGTCTGATTATTGTACTTTTGTGGATCAGCGTGTGTCTTATGACTCTTATCAACAACCTAGATTCTCATTCTGGATGTAGATGAAGTTGATATTTGTAATATTTATATATAAATCCAATAAATTAAATATTTCAGAAAAAAAAAAATTCTTCCAAAAATACCGATATTTTTTCCCGGGTTTCCCCGATATATCCTTAATATATCCGAAATCTCCCTTTTTCAAAGGACCGATATATCTACCGATACCGATATTTTAATCCTTAGACCCCACTACTTCAACATCTCAGCTCAAGCCAGGGGCGGATGTAGAGCATGCAAGAGTGGGACTCAAGTCCCACCCAAAATTTTGGGGCAAAAAAAAATTCCTACATGTAGTTCAGCTATACTATTATATATAGTGATATTTTGTGTTGCAAGTCTCACACTCTTGGACTAGGAAAAACTCTTATTTGGGCTGCCCAAGTTCCAATCAATGGGCTTA
>NW_004441619.1:0-1031 GCF_000184155.1 Fragaria vesca subsp. vesca | reverse complement strand
CTTTAGCAGCCCCAGTTGTATACAGTAATGGAATGACTTACACCCCTGCGACCAATAAGATCGGTTATCTTCCCATTCACAAGTGCACCAATCATTCCTCCAATTGTCATTAATGAACCAAAAACTGAGTACTGTATGATCAGAATGAAGTCTATCAAATGCCAATAAGATAAAACTAGAACAAAAGATTGAAATTTAAGTACTACTCACTGCTGCAACAGTAAGGCCCAAGTCTTCTATGATTCCTGATTCAGCAGCTGATGAATATCCTATCTACAAAACAATGTCATTGTGTACTTCTTAAGTCCAATGCTTGAACAAAAGAGGGTATGAGAAAGATGTTTAGAACTTTACATCATATGAATATATGAATGAGACTATGAGATAAACTTACAGCACAGCCATAGCCAAAGGCACCAGAGAGAGCCACCAATGTGCTCAGAACCACAACAGGGGTGGCCGAGGAAGACCCACTTGGGTTGATGACGTCACTGGAATCACCTGAAGCTCCATTGATGTTGGACTTTGACCCTGACAGTAGCCTTTCCTCCATGGTTTCTTCCCCTCTCTTACTTTCTTTAGAAAACAAGACAATGAGAAAGTCGTAAAAAAGCCAAAAGGAGATGGATAAGAAGAATGAGACTTCAAGCATTGGTCTAGAACGAGAAACACATCGATGTGCACATTGACTTACAGTTGCACCCATCATTACGTTCAATTTCACAGTATTGTATTAACTAGTGTTCTGGGTGCTTGATCTTGGATGTTGAAACTTAACATCTGAGTAGGACAACTTTGTTGCATATATACGAAGTTGGTACTATATGAACATGAAGATGTGCCGAGTTCATGGCTATTTAACAGCAACATAGTTTATGACTTTCACTGTTCATTATTGGCTGAACAGTTGTCAGTTCACCAATGTTTCGGTTCCTGGGAAACATTGGTTCGTAATTTGTTAGCCTCAAAAGAAGCAATATAAGCAAGTTAGTAACCTAACTAGTAATCGAAAAAAATAAGTTAGCAACCCA
>NW_004441618.1:0-1050 GCF_000184155.1 Fragaria vesca subsp. vesca | reverse complement strand
AACACATCGATGTGCACATTGACTTACAGTTGCACCCATCATTACGTTCAATTTCACAGTATTGTATTAACTAGTGTTCTGGGTGCTTGATCTTGGATGTTGAAACTTAACATCTGAGTAGGACAACTTTGTTGCATATATACGAAGTTGGTACTATATGAACATGAAGATGTGCCGAGTTCATGGCTATTTAACAGCAACATAGTTTATGACTTTCACTGTTCATTATTGGCTGAACAGTTGTCAGTTCACCAATGTTTCGGTTCCTGGGAAACATTGGTTCGTAATTTGTTAGCCTCAAAAGAAGCAATATAAGCAAGTTAGTAACCTAACTAGTAATCGAAAAAAAATAAGTTAGCAACCCAACTATGCAACTAGGGTGTGGTGCAAATCCAAGATACTGGAATGTGTTCCGTATTTGGAAGAGTATAACTTTCTTTTGTATCATTATGATACAATAAAGTAGCAAAAAAGTGATAGAAATATTGCCATTCTATCGTGCATAGGCAGCATAGCCATCTCCTGTGTACAGACATGGATGGAATGGAGACGTATTTCATCTTATAGTCAGGGGAAATGAGCCATTGATGCTTGTATTTCTTCTAGGGTGCGACCCTTGGTCTCTGGCACTAGCTTTGCTACGAACAGAACTGTTAACCCGGAGATGGCTGAGAAGAAGAAAAATGTTCCTGAAGTAGCACAGTATTAATGACACAGATTATTAACAGTCTCTTGTGTGACAGAAAGAGGGAAAGGTATGAAGAATGAAACTGACGTACCTTCTGAGTTCCATTCCATCATGAAATTGAATGTGTATGTCACTATCCAAGCACAAGACCAGTTCACCAAACTCAATAGGCTTCCTGCTGTACCTTTAACGTTTATGGGGAATATCTGAAATTGAAATGATTCCCAACTCTGTTAGGAAACTTTTGAAAGATATCAGTTGAAGTGCACAAAGCTCACCTCAGACATAATAACCCAGGGTAATCCTGCTATGCCTGCTGTATATGATAGACTTTGACCCTGAGAAATTAAGAATGCAGTCTG
>NW_004441617.1:0-2139 GCF_000184155.1 Fragaria vesca subsp. vesca | reverse complement strand
CTAGACCTCCCCCCTGAAGTTCGAACCTCCCCCTGATCTTTACATCAATCATAGGGCTCTTCCTGATTCTTTCTAATCACGGAAGTTTCAATAACTTAGCATGTCAATGCTCTTTAACATGTCTTCAAATGTGGTATTGGGCAATGATTAACTAGATCATGCTGTATTGTCCTCAAACATGATCTTTTACACTTAGATCTTGAGGAGAAGGCCGCTTGTGAACTCAAAACATAAGTTCATGCAAGAAATCAGATTTCTGCGTAGCATGACCTTCAGTTACTAGAACATTTGTAACTTCCTTTAGGAAATATATATGAACAAACCGTAAATGGTTTTGGAAACTAGACTCATTTAGCTTTCCAACCGTATATTATACACGTTCTGGTTTGTCAGGAGCTATTCACAAAGTCCCGTCAAAGTTGACTGTTTTGCCAAAATCAGATTCCCGGACAGATTCGTCCTACTTTACGAAAACGGCCATAACTCACTCAATATGATAGCTATGATCAAATGGTTGGTGTTCCTGGAAAGTAGACACATAGACCTTTCCAATGGTACCATATTTACCATTTTCTAGTGAGTGAGGTTTCCTGTAGGTCCCGTGGAAGTTGACCTACGAAACTTGGCAGATTCTAATTTCACTTTTAATGTGTCTTTCTTATGTAGGGATAGAATAAGCCTCAACCTTTCATACCATTAAGTATTGAAAAAGGAGTTACTGTCATTACATTGGCGTTGCGTGGGCGCATAGCTACACTTAGCTTTACAACTTTTCATACCGAATGAGATGTCAAGTCTTTCGTATTGTGTTGAGTACATTGATGCGTCTTATTGTACTTAAATGGGAACTCCATCTCTTAACACATATTTGTCATCTTGCTTTAAACAAAACAACGGATCTCTCTTTAGAACAAAGACTTTATCTAATCATGGGAGTATATGTAGGCCTCACTAGTTATAGAGCGCCTAAGTCGATTGATGGAAAATCATCATCAATACAGTCATCGAGTGTCTTATCGAGACCGTGTCTTCCCAAGATCTTTTTCTTCGGATGTTGATACATATTGGCATCTCTTGATCCATCAAGAGTCCATGTAAATCTGGAATGAACACGCAAAGGCATAATTCACCATATCCCTTCCAAATCAAATAAAGTCCATGTGTGTTTCAATACATTTAGCAAACACATGCTCCTGTGGTCTGGAGCCACTTAATTCGGATGAATAAAGTCCGTTTAAAATCTTCATGTATATCTCTGATCCCGTAGAGATGTTATTATAACCACATTCATAGGTTGCATGTTCAGTTATTCGGAAACTACGAAACTGACAAAGTAATGGAGTGCAATGATATCCATTACGAGAGCATATCTCATCGTAGTCGACCTAGTGCGTGTTAGTGAGAAACCTTGCGCCATAAGGTAAATCTAAGCTCTTGTTCTCACTAAACTATCTAACAAAGACATAGTTGATAGGGTTTAGTTTGCGGTGTCGGCATCACCTACCCAATGACCTATCTTTTTGTTAATGTTGGATCGCATCTTTCCATTAGGCTAATCAACTAAGTTGATATCCATCAACGAATGGTGGTTCAATAGTAGACTCATTATCCCACGTCCTCATGTACACTAGTGTAATACTTGTAGAGATCTCTATATGGATTGGATTTGACATTGAGGCGTCCCCCAACGATAATCACAATTCAAACTTCATGAGACGGATTTGAGTAGCACTGATCAATGGATCAGGTTGTGCCAAGCTCGCTTTCTTCCTAGTGTGATAATATATCGAACCTAAGGGCCTCCCTCCTTTTGGGGAACCACATGGCCTTGCGACACCAATTTTTCCACTATATGGCGTCACCATTTCACCATCTATAGTGATGGCACCAAGACCAACTTTTGGTCGGCGCCATGTCCTCATGATAAGACATCAATCTTTGTAGACATATTTAAAACATGTGATCTGGTCACTTTAACACTTTAAGCTAGGGCTGGGCACGGGACGGGACGGGCCGGGATTTGGTGAATCCCGTCCCGTCCCGAAAATAAAAGAACGGGACGGGACGGGACGGGAAGGTGTTTTAAAAATCTGTCCGTACGTCCCGATCCCGACAAATTTTTTTTTTTNTTTTTTCAAG
>NW_004441616.1:0-1122 GCF_000184155.1 Fragaria vesca subsp. vesca | reverse complement strand
TCAGCTGGATGCCGCATCATGCCATCTTTTTTCCTATCGCCATGCCAAGTCAAGGACTTAGCTGTCCTTGGAGATTGGAACATCCTTTTGAATCTCGGTATTATAGGGAAGTACCACAAAACCTTTGCAGCAACCCCATCCCTCACAACTCCGTTCTTTCCAATCTTATACCGCGAAGTAGTACATGTTAGACATACTTCAGCTTCATGATGGTCCCCTCTATATAGAATGCAATCATTTGGACATGCATGAATATTTTCATACCCCATCCCCAATAAACCGAGTGTTTTCTTTGCCTCACCTATATTGCAAGGTATTTCATTCCCATCGGGATGGAAGGACTCAAACAACATTAGCCAATTGGAAATACAACCATCAGTCATTCCGTGCTTTGCTTTCAAATTGAACATTTCTACAAGAGCGTTCAATTTTGTCGACTTTGTACACCCAGGGTACAAAGCTTTATCTCCATCTTCTACCAACCTAAGGAACTCATATGAGTCACAAGACATCTCCTCGTCCTCATCTTCTTCACCCTCTATATCCTCCGGCTTATCTACTGATTCAGAATCTCCGCCACTATCGCCCTCCATGGCAGCAGCTTCACCATGACAGTCCCAATTTTTGTAATTGGTCATGATGCCATTAAAATATACATGGTCCTTGATGACAGCAACGGTAAATCCACTGTGATTACAACACTTCATACAAGGGCAGCGTATGCTTGATTTGTCGGCAGCATTTGCCGACGCAAATTTGAGGAAATTTTCAAACCCAGTTTGAAACCTCGAAGATCTCCTATCAGCGAGCATCCAAGTTTTTCCATCTTATATAAACACATAAAAATGGAATAATAACTAGTTTAATAACCAATCACAATCATTAAAAATAAATTGAGGATCAAGATAAACACTTGTACTAACATCATAATAACCACAATCACAACATGCGCATAAAGACAGAAAAATAACTACAACACTTAGGTACTGGAGCAGAGGACTGAAACAACTACCCAAGTCGAGGTCATGCTTAAGTCTAGTGTTTTCAGTTCAAATCAGTAACAACNCTTCAACTATTAACAACTTGAACAAACAAGATAAACAATCACAAGCACAACAATAA
>NW_004441615.1:0-1428 GCF_000184155.1 Fragaria vesca subsp. vesca | reverse complement strand
AAAAGTGGACCTTAGTTTATAAACTGCAAGTCTCAGTATAAACAAATGTAAAAATCTATTGTAAAATTTGAATTGTAGTCGTTATCTAATCAAATAAACAAAGTCTATAAGTTGGTATTTCAATTAAGAACCAAATTTAAAAACCTTAACATGATTGTCTAGAAACGAAAATAACAAGAAAGGGTTCTGTCTCTACTATGAGTAATCGAGAAGGGGGATGCATATACGACACATTAATCATTATAAATTGAGATGATAATTTCCGTAGACACAATACCATTTGGCATCAAATTGTTTAAAAAGCATTAGAGCGCCAAACTTTTAGCAATTCAATTCACAAAACCTCGGTATCATCAAATTGATTTTCATTATATATGTTGTAATTGAGATGGGGATGGAGGTGGTAAAGATGAATTTTCAAAACCTCGATCCAAGGCTATACTAACAAAGGCGCATGTTGTTGTGATATCGGCCAATTATGTATGTCAAGGAACCCCAAAAGAACACAGCAAACCAAGAGAAACAACCACAGAGATAAGACACAAAGAACATAGATTTAAGGTGGTTCAGCAAAACTTTTGCCTACGTCCACCGGCAGAAAACACTTCCACTATATTAATAATGGGTACACCAGAAAGAATAAGAAAACAAGGACTCTCTCACTTCTCTTCCTATCTCTCTCCTCTCTGCCCTCTCTCACCCTCTAACCGAGAATGGAACACACTTTGGTCTTCGTCTCTGCGATACAAAACCTTAGAGCACAACCCCTCCTTATATAGCCATAAGGATCTTCAGATCTCTTCACCAAATAGGAATCCTATTCCTATTAGTGGTAGGCAATAATGCCTCCTTCCTTCTCTGTAATCAACAAGATTACAGGTATACCATCATCAATAAGGATATCCTTTCCTTATTGGAACACCATACTCTAAGACGAAACATCTTAGGAAAAACACATGGGCTGGAAACCCAACACATGTGTCACTATCTGAAACTCATGTAAACAACCATGCATGTAAAAAGCCGGTGCAGTTCAAGTTGTGGTATAACTAAAATAATACTTTGCACGAAATTATCCAAATTTTAAAGCTCAGAGATTCTGATATAATGCGTTAATCTGTTATTTGGAGATTCTTTGAAAAACAAAAAAAGAGAGGAGGAAATGAGTGACTTTTTGTGCATATAAAACACAGCTGATTTTAAACCATATTTGATCAAACATTTAATGGTTGTGTAATTCATTATAGAGCAAACTTTCAGTAGAAGAAGAGCATCACATCAGATTAGCATGAAATTGAGAGCAAACACATATACCTTTTGAAGTCAGCACACAGAGAGAATGAACAGCTCTGAACCTGCAGCTAAACAAAAACCAAAGCGTTCAGGAATCTTCAATATACAATCTAGTATAATATAAGATGTATACAT
>NW_004441614.1:0-1027 GCF_000184155.1 Fragaria vesca subsp. vesca | reverse complement strand
AAATTTGTAGCCATGAATAACAAGATTCCTCGAGTGGTATTTACTGAACATGTTTCTGTGCTTTTTGAAAAATATTGGAAAAAAAACACATTGGCTTATGTCGCAAGGTCCAGTTGAATTCAGCAACAGAAAATTTTAGTGATGAGAATAAACTATGTACACCAAAAGTGAAGTCATACAAATCAAATGGAACTTATAACTAATTAGTGCATACAGAATCTTTGTCGTAATTATTCTTTTTCAATTGTTTCTATCAACATTTTATGGTGTTTGATGTTTAGTATCAGTTATGTAGGTCAGTTAGCTATTCTGTCAACAAATTTAGATTTACAATTTTTTAAACATGAATCGAATTTACAGTTGAATGAATACGTGATTTGCCAATTATACCATATATATATATTTGTTGAGATGACTTCAGCAGAGGTACTGTTTTTCAGAACAGTGCAGTCTCGCTCGGGCTTGGGCTGCATGTCGCTCGGGCTCGGGCTTTTTCTTCCTTTGCTCTTTCGCGAGTCTTCTCGCGACTTCTTGCCACAGGTGAGAGAGGAGCAGCAGCGGAGAGAGGGGGTGGATGCGGAAAGCTTGGTTTTCAATCGTAGGGAGAGAGAGAAAGAGGCGATTGGGAAGAGAGGAGAGAGGAAGAGGTGATCAGAGAAATCGTAGGGAGAGAGAGAAAGAGGCGATTTGGAAGAGAGAGGAAGAGAGGAAGAGGAGATCAGAGAACAGTGTTAATCGGAGTTGAATCGTTTCGCTCTCCTTCATGGTAAGTTTTCAATTTCTGTTATCGTTTTCAATTTCAATTTCTGTTCTCTTCCCGCTCGCCTTCCACCTCTTCGTTCTGCTCTATCTGAAGTTTTGAGAGCATCGATTCTGATTCTGCATCTTTTGGTGGTTTTTTGTATCGGTGAGTGGTAGTTGATTTTGTTTCTCTTGAATCTCAATGTTGGGTTATTTGAGTTCGTTTTTNTTGTATTTTTAGGAGATGAGTGAGAGGCCGGGTGTGAGACTGAGAGAGGGAGAGAAA
>NW_004441613.1:0-1295 GCF_000184155.1 Fragaria vesca subsp. vesca | reverse complement strand
TTTTTTTTGTTTTTTCTATTTTCGGTGCAGAGCAGATGAGATATCTTTGAGTGAATATCTATGGAGATTTGTTAACATGTGCCTGGTTGAGTTTGGTTGATTTTGGGCGGGATCCAATTTGTTAGTTTCTCAGGTATATTCTTGATGTTGTTATGCTTGACTTTATTGGCTTTTGCGTTTGCATTTGAATTTTTATCATGTTTTCATTTGAATTTTTTTTTTGCGTTAGCATGAAATTTGGTGTTTGAATGCAAAGAGTGCAATATAAGTTTTCCCCAAGATGGATTCGTGGGACTATAGATTTGGGAAGTTCCCAATCCTCTGTTCAGATCAAATAGATAAGTTGAGTGCTTTTGAATTTTCAAAATTTTTTCATTCCGTTTTTGTGTGATTTTTATACTGTTTGAGATTGAGCTTATCATTTCAAGAAGGATAACCGTTCCCGTTACCTGATTTGAGCTGATTCGGTGTTTGTCTGTTCTGCAGTATAGGACCTCGATGATCGATTGCATTGATTGCACCGAATTCCAGCATATAGCTTGCTGATTTGATTTTCATTTTTTAGCAGTTTATCAGGTAAAGTTACAGTTTCCATGTTATATACTCAAATAAAGAAAACTGTATTTCTTTCTTTCTGAGTTTCAATCTGATTTTCGTTTCTTTCTTTCTTTCTTCTTTTTGCTATCGAGTGCCACCCGAATACTAAATTGGAGAGATAACTAGACGTGGCAGAAACTAAAGATGGTGAATGTAAGTACTAGCTCTATTGCTTTGATCTTCGGCAGTCACTATCTTTTCAAACATAACAGCATGTTTTATCTGATGAAGAATGTGATGCACATTGTTATTTTTGACCGGGTTTTCTGTTTCCTTGATTTGAGCTGATTTGGGTTTTGTCTGTGTTGCAGTCTAGCACCTCAATGATCAATTGCACCGAATTCTAGTATGTAGCTTGCTGATTTGAGTTTCATTTTTAAGCAGTTTGCAGTTTTTCAGGTAAAGTTTAAGTTACAAATTAACTTTACATGCAATGTACTCAAATAAAGAAAACTGTATCGCTTATACAGTGGCTTCAAAGAAAAAAAACTTTACTTTCATCTGCCTGATTTAATTTTCGTGTTTGCTTAATCTGAGTATCGATATGATTTTTCTTTCTTTCCTTCTTTCTTCTTTTTGCTTTCGAGTGCCACTAGAATCCAAAATTGCAGAGATAACTAGACTTGGCTGGAAACTAAAGATGGTGAATGTAGTTACAAGCTCAATTGCTTTGTTCTTTCACCATCCTCTTATTAAAG
>NW_004441612.1:0-1286 GCF_000184155.1 Fragaria vesca subsp. vesca | reverse complement strand
TATTGGCCGCATTGGACCTTAAAACGGGCCATGTGTGTTGCTGCATCTTCCCTTGTCTCTCCGGAGAAAGTGGTGAAGACAATATTCTTAAATCCATGAGGGAAGGGATATTGTGCCACGCTATCAGGATAGGGATCCCGATAATGCATGTTAGCATCACCTTTTCCGGTTTGCTCCTTGACTATGCTCGAGATGAGCTGGCGCCAATCGGCTGCCGTTACTGGTGTGGATTCTGCCTCCTGATCGTGGCCGTGCCATGCAGAGAGGCTAGGGGCCTGCACAATGTTCTTAGGGGTCGAACTGGAATAAGCTATAACTGGGTCATCTGGTGTCCCGATCCCTTGAGATGGGAAGCCACCAGTGCCCCTGAGTGTGACCCCCGGGTCGCCCGGCTAGGGTAGACGGGGTGGCGTCTTTGACGAACTGGCCCCCAATGTGAATTGGGGAGTCTTCTGGGCCCCGACCCTTAGATTTCCTCTAGGGCGTTCATTAGGTGGAATATACCTTGAGCCCTCAGTTGCACTTGAACTAATTAAGTTCATAGCATGATTCTTTGGTGCCTGAGACCGCATCCAGTCTTCCACTTGCAGGACCCTTAAGCTCAAGTTATCATGTTGCTCCTTGTAGTCCTCAAGATTTTCCATGCTATTCTTACTTCCAAAGAAAGAAGCGTCCTACTGTTGTTGTAGCTTGGTGCCGTGTTCGTCCAAGCGACGGGTTTGCACATCCAGGGTTTTTGTGAAAGCCGCCTTGCTCTGATCCAAATCTTTCTGGATCCTTTGAAGGGAGCCGTCCACCAAGTCCTTATCTTCCCTGACTTTACCCGCAACGTAGTTAAACTCCTCGCTGAGCCTAGAAAGGTTTTCTTGGTTAGCGAGCCAGATAGTCCTCTCTTTAGTGACCTGTTCAGAGAGATCTTGGACGCTTTGCTGGGTGGTGTCGACTTTCAAGCTGAGCGAGTCAATGTTTTGCTGGGTGGTGTTGACCTTCGAGCCGAGCTCCCTCTTGAGCGAGTCGAGATCATTCTTCAGTTCCCCAAACATCTGGCGGACTTCATCCGCGGGCAGAGTAAGTCCTGCGTCTTGGGTTGGTCGTGAACCTGTCATTGTGGTTTCGCTATGGTCGGGGTTGCCAAACCGAGCGAGAACCTCTTCTTGGGTGAGAGATCGGCAAGCCGTTCTGTTATGGGGCTTGTATTGTGGAGATTTATGTTTCAAACAAGAAATCGAGGGTCTCCCGTATGGGGATCCGCCTGATTTCCCAATGGTGGCGAGAATGTTATACTC
>NW_004441611.1:0-1003 GCF_000184155.1 Fragaria vesca subsp. vesca | reverse complement strand
AGTTAAATATTTAGCTAATCAATTAAACCAAGATAATTTTCCATTCAAAAATTGTCTCTTTGTAGGATTTATAAGTCTGTTGAGTATCCTCTCTCTCTCTCATCAGCGGTGACCCGGTGGCGGTGGAGCATGATGAGCCTGCGGGTGCGACCAATAAGGCGGCCGTAGTACGGCTCCTCCGGCGCACGATAGCACGGCTCTCCCACAGTAATTTTGAGGGTCAGACAAGGTCATCGACAATGTCACGCAGCCGGAGCCGAGCGGATCCCACTGGTTGGTGTCGGGATGGGCGGCGACGGACGTAGTAGTGCAGGTGGGTGAGATAGGGGTTCGATCTGGGAGATAGGAATGGTGCAGATGGGTGGACGTGTGGGAAACTGGGAATGATGAGGTGTCTTGGGCCTGAACCTTATGGCCTCCGGTTCTTCTAGTTTTTTCATAATTAAATATAATAGAGATTACTTAAAAAATTATTTAAAAAAGAAATATATATATATATATTTGATAAATTAAAAGTGATCATATATAGCATATAGCATTTTAATTCAAATGTATATAAAGATTATCTGCAAAATTAATAATACTGAAACTAAAAATTGATGAATTTGATAAAGAATTGAACATTTACCGCATAGCAAATGAATTTTGTAAACGCTTTGCTCTTTTCTCGGAATAAATAAAGGATATGGACAAAATCGATAAAACGGAAGAAATTCTTACTCATAAAATAATTGCTTAAGAAAATTAGACCACATTTAAAATTTTAAAAAATCAGCCGTATGATGTGATAGTTATAGTGAAATACGGTCATGGTAGAAAAATTAAATATTTTCGATAACATTTTAGCCTCAATAAGACGGTCAACTCTATTTACGCTTATTCTTTTTTATGGAGAGCCCTATCATCATGAGGTAAACTTTATCAAATGTTTACATAGGCTGTTACATCTCCTTTGCATGAGAGTGTGTGCGTAGATGAATTGACCAGAATAAGTAATAATGGG
>NW_004441610.1:0-1041 GCF_000184155.1 Fragaria vesca subsp. vesca | reverse complement strand
TTATTACTTATTCTGGTCAATTCATCTACGCACACACTCTCATGCAAAAGAGATGTAACAGCCTATGTAAACATTTGATAAAGTTTACCTCATGATGATAGGGCTCTCCATAAAAAAGAATAAGCGTAAATAGAGTTGACCGCCTTATCGAGGCTAAAATGTTATCGAAAATATTTAATTTTTCTACCATGACCGTATTTCACTATAACTATCACATCATACGGCTGATTTTTTAAAATTTTAAACGTGGTCTAATTTTCTTAAGCAATTATTTTATGAGTAAGAATTTCTTCCGTTTTATCGATTTTGTCCATATCCTTTATTTATTCCGAGAAAAGAGCAAAGCGTTTACAAAATTCATTTGCTATGCGGTAAATGTTCAATTCTTTATCAAATTCATCAATTTTTAGTTTCAGTATTATTAATTTTGCAGATAATCTTTATATACATTTGAATTAAAATGCTATATGCTATATATGATCACTTTTAATTTATCAAATATATATATATATATATTTCTTTTTTTGAATAATTTTTTAAGTAATCTCTATTATATTTAATTATGAAAAAACTAGAAGAACCGGAGGCCATAAGGTTCAGGCCCAAGACACCTCATCATTCCCAGTTTCCCACACGTCCACCCATCTGCACCATTCCTATCTCCCAGATCGAACCCCTATCTCACCCACCTGCACTACTACGTCCGTCGCCGCCCATCCCGACACCAACCAGTGGGATCCGCTTGGCTCCGGCTGCGTGACGTTGTCGATGACCTTGTCTGACCCTCAAAATTACTGTGGGAGAGCCGTGCTATCGTGCGCCGGAGGAGCCGTACTACAGCCGCCTTATTGGTCGCACCCGCAGGCTCATCATGTTCCACCGCCACCGGGTCGCCGCTGATGAGAGAGAGAGAGAGAGGATACTCAACAGACTTATAAATTCTACAAAGAGACAATTTTTGAATGGAAAATTATCTTGGTTTAATTTGATTAGCTAAATATTTAACTGTTTTGTGCTTTTATCACGTTTTTACCACGTTTG
>NW_004441609.1:0-1682 GCF_000184155.1 Fragaria vesca subsp. vesca | reverse complement strand
GTTTATGTGTGTGACCAATAAGTAGAGCACGTAGCCGAGCTTGTTTGTGTCGCGATGTTGAATGAAACCCGTAGTCTAATTCTAAGTTGGTCTATGTCATAGGAACCACGTAGGAACTTATGTGCATATCAAATTTAGGTTGTATAATTGCTCACGGTATAGACTTAAATGAGATTAGAGATTGTCTTCTTTGTTCTTGCATGGTTGTTTGGTTTGAGTTTGCATGATTGTTGGTTGATCACATGTAAATATGTATAGAAGTAATTTAGGATTTATTTTCAATGTTTATTCCAAAATCATCAAAACCTTTAAACCCTATATGCTTATTTCGACATTTTTATTAGATTAGATGGATCTACCCTGTAGTTGGATCCCCGGTTTAGAACGATCCCTGCTTGCTTTATACTATGATTGATTTGTTGACAGGGTTAATTGATGCGTGTGCAAATACGTCTTATCAGTATGGACCTCCTAGACCAGCTTAGGGGTAGCCTAGACCCGAAAAGGGGCAGCCGAGACCCACCTAACACTGCCTTGATCTGCCAATGGACCGCCTTGACCCGCCTTGACATGCCAAGGCGCCGCTTTGACCTGCCTTAACCTGCTAAGGGACCGGGTTGACATGCCAAGGGCCGCTTTGACCTGCATTGACCTGACAAGGGACCGTCTTGGCCCTCCTAGACCCACGTAGGGAGCACCTAGACCCACCAAGGGGCAACCGAGACCCGCTTAGGGCGGCTTTGACCCACCTTAACCTGCCAAGAGACCGTCTTGGCCATCTTGACCCGCCTTGACATGCCAATGGGCCACTTTATCCCCTATTGACCTACCAAGGTACCACCTAGACCCACTACGGGCCGCCAAGGCGGTGCCTTAACCCGCCTAGGGTCGTCAAGACCAACCTAGACCTACTTAGAACCCGCGTAGAGACCGCCTAGACCCATTTTGGGGTAGCCTAGACCCGTTTTGGGCTGCCTTGACCCATCTAGACCTGTCAAGGGACTGCCTTGATCGCTTTAACCCACCTTAACCTGCTACGGGACCGCCTTGAGATGCCAAGGGGCCGCTTTTACCCGTCTTGACCTACCAAGGGACTACCTTTGCCCTCCTAGACCTACGTAGGGACAAGCTGGACCCATTAAGGGCCGCCTAGACCCACTTAAGGGTTGCCGAGACAAACTTAGAGCCGCCAAGGGGACGTCTTGACCTACCGTGGGCCTCCAAAAGGCTGCTTTGACTTGCCAAGGCCCTCTTAGACCCGTGTAGGGACCACCTAGACTCGTCAAGTAAGGGATTTTAACTGAAATCAAGCAAAACTCGTATACACTAATCCGATTGAGGTTTTCGACTATCGTCAGTTCGAGAAGTACTTATTTATCATTATTTGATAACAAAAAAAGTTTGGTTGGAAATAAGAATATTCTATTTTACAAAAAAAATCGTGTGCTATAGCAAGGGATTTTAAATAAAATCAAGCGAAACTCGTATACACTAATCCGATTGAGATTTTCGAGTTCCGTCAGTTTGAGATGTACTTATTTATCATTATTTGATAACAGGAAATGTTTGGTTGAAAAATAAGAATATTCAATTTTGACGAAAATATCGTGTGTTATAGCAATGGATTTTAACTAAAATCAAGCAAAACTCGTATATACTAATCTGATTGTGATTTTCGAGTT
>NW_004441608.1:0-1081 GCF_000184155.1 Fragaria vesca subsp. vesca | reverse complement strand
TATATATATATATATATATATATATATATATATATATATATATTTGTCTGTTGCAATTATTTTTCACCTACTCTGTTTTCATTGTTCAACCTTCTCCAATTATTTTTTGGATCCTATCCAACCTAACGTCCTGATGCATCCGCGTCAGCCAACCACTAAAATTTTGATTTAATAGTAATTTAAGTAGGGCTGCCACTTGGTTTGGTAAATACCAAACCAATCGAAAACCGACCGAAAATTTATGATTTGGTAAACCGAATTTTGGTAATCTAAATAAAAAAAACCGAAACCGAGAAATACTGAAAAAGTTGGTTTGGTTTTTGGTAAATACCGAATTTACCGAAATTCTAATTATTTAAAGACTTATATTTCTAAAAACACACATGACTTGGTACAGAAACCAAGCAGGTTAGCCCCTAGTCGCGGAATTACTAGTAGCTTAAAAGGAAAAGTAACAAGACAGAAATCTAAAGAAAAATATCTTCACTAATATTGTAAAAGTTTACAGCTCTACAATATTCTCTAAACAGAAGGTTTACTTTCTGTTTCGTCTATGTCTAGTTCTAACTAAACATCTCTTATTTATAGAACTAGAATCCATAACTAACCTGAAGACTATTCCTAATCTAAGTAAGAAACAGAATTCCTGACATGGTTAACTATGAAAACTAACTAAGTTCCTAGTAGGATTCAGATACACCTGTATCATGGCTCCCCCTTCTAGAAACTTAAACTCCTGTTTAAGTTAAAACTGGAGATGAGGAAACTCAAGAGTTCCCTTTTCTTTGCTGAACCATTTAGATTGACTAGGAACTTGACCGGCGCGTCCAATACAGAATACGGCTCGTTCCCCTTGACGTGTCTTTGTCACTTTCTGCTCCAAAATGCAATCCTCTTTTAATGGCTCCTCTCTGTCAAACCATAAGTCATCAACTGGTGGTAAAACAACCTTGTCATCCCCATCATCATCAAGCAATGGTGGTTCAAACAACTTCAAGTACTCAGCATTGATAACTGAATACATGCTCAAATATGGCGGCAATTCGAGCTTGAAGGCATTGTCGCCAATCTGCTGCAGAAT
>NW_004441607.1:0-1108 GCF_000184155.1 Fragaria vesca subsp. vesca | reverse complement strand
AACAGTGTACAAGATGCCGTCTTTAGCTTCAATTTCCACATGCTAAACTCCAACCAAAATTACTGAACCCAAGCCTATTTTACAGATGGTATTACAGGCTTTAAATGCAGAGTTTAAGTTTTGAAAACAAAGCCCTGGATAGAAAGTTATGGTCTTGCAAAGTTGGAGTAAAAATTTGGAAACCCAGAAATTTCAGTTTTTGCTGAGTCTGCTACTGTTTTTGGAAAGCTAATTATCATACCAAATGGTAACCAAAACCTATGAAATTTAACACACACAATGATGGATAAACAAGGTTTACAAAGCTACTTTCGGATTTCAAAAAAAAGGCCTGAGCTGAAAGATATCATGTCTCAAAATAGGCAAGAAAATCAACTTTTCTGCAGAGTTCTGGAAATTTACAGCAGGAATAAAACTTAGTTCTTGGAGCTTTAATTCGACTTTTGAAGTAGCAAAACATGTTCTAAAGCTTCAGAACGAAAAACAACAGATTTTCAGAACATAGAACGATTTTAAACATAACCAACGGTTGAAACAAAAGGATCCAAAATTTGATTTGGACACCCAAACTCAAGAACCATGTTCTTGAGCTTCAACCACAACGATTCCAAACAACAACATCTGATTCAAATTAGGATTCCTATCTATACAAATCTGAGAATTCGAAATTACAAACCATAATAAAAAAAGTAACCATATTGATACTCAAGACAAAGAATCAAGAATCAAAATAAAAAGTAAGTACTCTATCAAATCTTAGGAACTGAATTCGAAATTGCTAAAAGGTGATATGGATTCTACCTTAGACATAAACAAATTGAAAAGGGTTGTCTCTCTCTCCACAACTCTCTCAGTTTCTGTTCTGCCCCAAATCTCTATCTGCTTCTCTCTAGTTGATTTGGTCGAAAACTTAACCGACTTTCGATCTTTGGCCGACTTCACAAATCGCCTCCAATAGGCTTAGACTAGACAGCTACTCTCTGCATATCTAACTATTTGACACCTCCTGCTTGCTTTCTAACTACAAGCAATTGTTTAAAAAAAACTAACAAAGGCTGCTGTGTTTAAAAGAGAAACACAGCTCAGGTGTTCTTTTTTTTTTTTTTTT
>NW_004441606.1:0-1210 GCF_000184155.1 Fragaria vesca subsp. vesca | reverse complement strand
CCTAACCCTACTAGGAATGCATAGTAGAAGAGAAGGTACTAGTGAAATCGGCGGATAATGACAGTACCACTGCAGGTGTTTTGTCACATTCCCGACCCTTATATTTTTACCTTATTTACTAGCGTGATGATAATAAGAATTTTACCGTCTTGATCATGAGTAAATAGTTTAATTGGTCCCTAGAGGGGTTTCGGGGACGATTATGTGCGGAGGATTATTCGTATGATGAAAATACGAAGACGGTAAAATAGTAAATTTTAGCTAGTAAAAGGTAATTTTTATTCGGGTATTATTTTTCAGGGTGTTTTTATTTTGGAAGTTTGGGTTAAAAAGGAGTGTTGGGTCGGCTGGGCCGAGCCCAACCCATTTCTTCTTCCTTTCTCTCTCTCTCCCTCCCGTTTTCTCTCTTCCCACCCGCATTTCTTCTCCCTCCACCCGGGAAACTTCACCACCGCCGTCCGCCGCCGTCCGGCCGCCCCAGACCGCCGCACCGGTTCCAATCGATCGACCTCCAACCCAGCAGCCTTCCTGGACCGGTGAGAGGAGCCCTAGCTCCGCCGTGAGTGAGCGGTGCCGCCCGAAAGGCTAGGCTGCCCCGAGCTTCCCTTCGCCGGAACTTCCTCCTCCGGCCACCAATCCGGGCAAGCTTGGTACGGTTTTGTAGCCCTCCTCCCGTGCAACAACCCCTCCAAGCAGCTCCCTCCCTCTTTAGCTAGGTAAGGAGAAATGTGGAGTTGAAATTTCTAGGCTTTTAAGTTATTTTCGTTCGATTAGCCTAGTTAGGCTTGGAATTGGGTGATGTGTTGGTCATGAAAGTTGTAGAGGAGATTGAGAGGAAGATTCTGTTAAAATTTGGTAGCGTTTGCAGGTCGCCGGAAAACGGCTGCCGGCCGCCGCTGCCGGTTAGGAGATTTTTAGGGTTTTAAATGTGGAATATTAAGAGGAGTATATTGGTGTGATTTATGGAATTTTTGGATGAGATTTGGATAGGTTTGTGAATTTCCGAAGTGTGGTATTTTTGGTAATTAATGTAGAATCCGGCCGTTGGATTTAAGTCGTATTTTGGGGAGGTTGTATTTACGACTATTGAGTATGATATTTAAGTTCGGATCGTTCCGATGTAAGAATATCGAAGTTAGGCAATGATGAGCGTAATTATGGCTCTCGGGTAATTTTGCCTATTTTTGATTTAAATATTGGATTATTGGAT
>NW_004441605.1:0-2944 GCF_000184155.1 Fragaria vesca subsp. vesca | reverse complement strand
GGGGAACTGATAATCATGCAGTAAAACCAGATATCATAGATAATACAATTCACAGTTCACCAAGAAAATAATAGTAACAAAAATTCTAGACTGCCACAAGGACCCTCGATAATATCTCGAAGCAATACAGTAAACATACTACAGTAGATAGCTACCAACAGATTCGGGGTCAGGAAGAGTGGATGGAGTGGTATGAAATTCGAAGATGCGAATAGGCATGAATTGGAGGGTGAAGCAATTTTTCTTGTCCTTGTCCAGCTTAGTCATATCAACTTCAAACTGAAATGGTATGGCAACCCCCAATGTCTTATGAGACCCGAGCTCCAATTCGTCTCCTCCTTCATCATCACAGGGGGGCTCCAATTCGGGGACAACAATGCAGGCTTTCCGACCTCCTATGTGGACAAAATCACAGCCAGTTGCTTCACCCAATTCATAAGGCAACCGCGGCAGCTTCAAATCACCAATCCGTGTGATAGACTCTTGGTTTTCACACAATGACATGACATAAACTCCTAAACACCAACGATCGTGACTATAGGCAAACACTATCTTCTTGTCAGGTTCCGGCAGGTCCAGGACCAAAGACACACCAGCAAATGGAAAAGGGCCGCCTTGACACATAGTAGGGACTAGTCTCCATTCTCTATCCGGGTGCGCGACGTCAAAACAGAACACAGGACATTGTTCATGGGACACAAACATCTTGGTGCCGGTAAATGCATAAGAGAAGGGAGCGTATTCGAAATATTCAGAGAGAGGTTGGAAAAATGGGGGCTGTGGCAGAGCAGACCAACTTCCCATTTTGGGATCAAACACCTCAAACGAGGGAGGGTTGCCAACCAGATAATACGAAAGAGCGTACAATTTGCCCCCAAGCTCCACCATCATAGGGCCCAATTTGGCACCTTGTAAAGTGGCATCAAGCTTCCTGATTGAAGGACGAGGTTGCTTATTGGGGTCAGTTTCAAAGGCATAAACATTTCTATGCCAAACAGCTGAGGGAAGCATATGTGCTCCAATCCCATAAGGGATGTTGGGTCTCAACCCGCCGGCTAGAAGAATTTGGGAGCCCATAACACCGGAACCTACACTTCCGGGGAGATGGTCCCCGGCCTTAAAACCCACTTGCCGTAATCTCGATGGCTTCTCGGACGACAACAAATCGGACAATCTGACGGCGCGGATTACATAAGCAACGCAATCTCCGCTCTGTTCAAGGTAACATAGGTAAAGTGACTTGTTTGCTTCCTCCTCATCTAACTCCAACTTCAACTTGTTCGATGTCTTCCTCACCTTCCGCCGATGCCGACGCTCGTCCTGATGCCGGTGCCGACGCTCGTCCCGCTGCCGGTGCCGACGCTCGTCCCGATGCCTTTCTTCGACGCGGTGGCTGGTGGCTAGGGTTCGAGATCTTTTGGGGGACATGTTTGGGTTTGATGATGGGTTCGTGTTTCGGTTTTGTCTTTGGTTTCAGTTTGATAAAGACACGACTTCATTTTTATAATGGCTTCCACTAATACAAAGCTCAAACGGACTCGGCTTTCTAATGTCGGTCTGGAATGGGAACACCATTTTGGGCCTGGAGATTTAAACCAAAACCCGGCTCAATTCCACGGCCTCGAGCTTATGATTTGCCTGTGGACAAAATCCTGAATTATGTTCATGTTTAAGGTAAATATATTTTTGTCTTTCTGTTATGTGTTTTGCCTTAATACACGTAAGATTGATTAATTTGTTTCCTTATTAGAATAGATAGAAGCCCTTCTAATACGGACTCTTAAGTTGAGGACTTTTTGGCGTATCCCACTTTTCGATCTTATATCCACATCTTGACTGTTCAGTTTATAGATATTTATGAGTAGATCATTTCTGCCAATTTTCAGCCATATTGAAAATCGTTAAGACATTCAAAAGTGTGATTTACCAATTATGAACTTGAACGGTTCATGTTTGACAGATTTGGTTCGTCCATTAATTTGATCTAGTTTGTTCTTAACGATCACCGATTTGGCTGAAAATTTGTATGGTTGATCTACACATATAGACCTAAAAACTGAACGGATGAGATGCCAAGATGTGATAAAAAAAAATAGGTCTTTTAAACCATAAACCGAAAAGTCATCAACTAGTCCTTAACTTAAAGGTTCTCACTAGAAGGGCTCTCTATAATAGATTACAATATTGATAAGATTTTCTAAATACTTCGGGAGACTCTACGTAATGTCTATAAAATAGGCATTTCATCAATGAATGAGTAAACCATTATTGTCTTTATATTTTCTCCTACAACACGTTATCATGTATTTTGCTCTAACCCGATTTTGATAATGAAACCCTAGAAAAAAAAACTATGGAACCTTCTTAAAAGAAAAAAATCTTCGGCGGTGTGTGTTCTTCCTTCATAGACAAGTGGAATCTGACATGCATGTTCCAAAGCCAAGGTGTGTGCTCTTCCTTCATAAAAAATCTCCGGCGGTGTGTGTTCTTCGCATATATCCAAAATCCACAGCACCGGAGATAAATGTGGTAAAGATGTTAATTTGATGCTGTGGCTATAGTTTGAGGTATTAATATATCACTGAGTACAAATATTGTGACTCAATGAGCAGCATTGTACTCAGTTTTAGTTGTTACTTATTTTTGCAAAATTTACATCTCAATTGATCACTAACAGAGAAGACCATGAATTATGGATTATGTGAGGTTTGGGGAGCTTTGGCTCCCTCCATTAGCATCAATGCTTTAGGCTCTCTTCTGTTCTGTTCTGCCATAGGGAGGAGCCAGAACAATATGTTCAGTTCCTTGATTGCAATTTCCCATTATGTTTCTGTGAGGAGTTCGAGTGGAACACATATAGGGTTCCGGCGGCTACTCAACCACAACAAAACATATTGTCAAATAAAAACCTTCATATAGAAGTTATAACACCCAACTCATTACT
>NW_004441604.1:0-1083 GCF_000184155.1 Fragaria vesca subsp. vesca | reverse complement strand
AAAACTCAAAGGAGCAGAATGTTACATTGCTCTTGCATACAAAACCAAGCTGTTATGAGACTCGATAGAGGTCACAAACGATGCTTTTAATGGTTTGTCCTTCGGATTGATCATACACAATCCGGAAAAGCCGCGAATTGATCAAACACAATTCGAAAAAAAGCCTCGGATTGATCAAACACAATCCGGTGATAGGTCGGGGTTGATCATACACAACCCGGACAAGGAAACAAGAGTGATCAAACACACTCTTGACCCGCGAATAAAATTCCGGGATTTTTGGTACCTGCAAATACACCGACCCAAGCATAGAATGGAGTAGAAGAAGGGGAGAAAGCACTTTATCTTCCCCGAGGGTATTGAACTTGGAAGAGTTTTAGGGTTGTAAAATAAACATACGGTAAACACTTGGATGCTTGATCAGATGCAAAGAAAGTAGCGGAGCGGACTGCCGAGAGGAGAAACGACGTTTTGCCCACTTCTACTTTGAATTTGGGGATGAAAATTTGACAGAATGAGCAGCTATGGATGAGGAAGCTGCTGTCAAAAATTCAGGTTGATCGGAGCAAGGAAAGGTGGTGAACCGGTGGTCGGTAGCGGCGGCGGTCTGGAATCTTCCGGCGGCCGGTTCGGAGACTTTCCGGCCAGTTCTCAGGGTGAGGTCGGCGGCGTTGGATCCGGGACGGAGAGAGCTTTCTGGGGATATAAAATTCCGGTGGAGGACAGTCAACCTTTTAGTCGGAAATCGGGAAAAACAAGGCTGCCCGATTTTAGGGTTTTGGTTTTTAGGGTTTGAAAAAAAAAAATTGGTGGGCTATTGGCTCTAGGGTTAGAACAAAGTGCATGATAACGTGATCAAGGGTTAATGGTATAGACAAAGAGATAGCAAGAGAATCATCATCTTATTCATTGATAGGAGTCCTTTATATAGGGAATTACACAATACCAATATGGTAAGGATATGAATACATAGATCTAGTCTAACTACATATCCTATTGGCATAAGACCAATGCACACGTAGAGAATATCCTAGAACATATCTGTGATATGTTAACTATGATATCAAAAAATCAAAAATTAAA
>NW_004441603.1:0-2137 GCF_000184155.1 Fragaria vesca subsp. vesca | reverse complement strand
AAAGTGCATGATAACGTGATCAAGGGTTAATGGTATAGACAAAGAGATAGCAAGAGAATCATCATCTTATTCATTGATAGGAGTCCTTTATATAGGGAATTACACAATACCAATATGGTAAGGATATGAATACATAGATCTAGTCTAACTACATATCCTATTGGCATAAGACCAATGCACACGTAGAGAATATCCTAGAACATATCTGTGATATGTTAACTATGATATCAAAAAATCAAAAATTAAATCATGATAGTGTTGAACAACAACTCTATAATTTGAATATTAAAACAAGCAAGATTGAACAAAAAATTCAATCCCTTGGAGAAGTTGTTGATTTAGATCTCAAAACCGTGACTAGAGAACAAATACAAGAATTAACTAAAACAGTTAATAACTTCATCATGCAACAAGATGAAACGAATTATCCTGGAGATAACAAAATCCCCAGATTATTTTATGGAACTGAAGATATAGAAGAGATAATGGTTCTTCAAAACAAAAAACCTAATGAAGAAGAATATAACAATATTGTGGAAATTTTGGATTATTGGAAAACGATATATAAAGATCCGGAAGCAACAATGGAGGAAAGAAATCATATTCTACATCAAATAAGATTAACCTGTTTAGAATATGAAAATCTGCTTTCATATTTTAATTATGATATTAATATGTTATCTGATGATGAATCAACATCTTCAGAATCTAATTAAGAGGACAATGAAATAAATGCTTTAAGTGATAGTGAAACAGATCCAGAAGAAAATACTTCTGATCTACCAAAGAAAAGAAAAGCAAACGAAGACCTTCCCAAGTTTTACAATCAAGAAGCTTTTGAAGAATACTTAAGAACAACTCAAGATGAAGATAAAGAATTCATAAATACAACAGAACATGCATCATCTTCTAGAATAATAACTGAACCAGATCATCCTAGTCCCTCCTACACAAGGAGAGATGATATGATTAAACAGACAGTAGCCCAACATGGGACATATTTAGATTTAAGCCATATACCATTTAAGGATCAAGAAAAAACAGTAGATGATTGGGCACAATCAATGTCCATTTTGATAACTAATTATAAAAATGTTTGGACTAAAGAGAGATTTTTAGATTATATTGCAGCAACATTGCAAGGAGACACTTTGCAATGGTTAAAACAATGGGAAAATTCACCAGAATGGACATTACAAAAATTATCTTTATTAACAAATTTTAAAGATTTTGATAATATACTTAAAAGCTTTGCACAAATAATAAAAGAACATTTGTGTGGAGTAATAGATGAAGATGTTGAATAGAAGTTTTGACAGCACCGGTACCCCAACTTTTGTGGCACGGTCAAAGTGGTACCCATACTTTAAAAACTATCAATGTGGTACCCAAACTCCTATTTCGCTACCAAGGAAAGGCCTGAGGCCAATTTCCGTCACGGTACCGTTTGTTTGCTGACGTGGCCGGCATGGGCCCCATAAAAAAAAGGGCAAAAAGGACATTTTACACGATATGCACCCAAATCGAGTCAAAACTCGACTTCCCTCCCCCCATCTCCTCTCGAACTCTCTGTTCTCTTCTCTCTTCTCTCTGAAACCATATCAGGACTAAATAGCACCTGCATGTTCATCACTTTTTCTCAAAAATATTCGATCAAAGGAGGGGAAGCAGAGATTCGCTACTTTTGAAGAGATTCGACTGCAGAGAGTCATGGAGAGTAGAAAGATGTTTGGGATTTTCAGGGAATCTGGTCCCCCAATACAAGACAGTAAGTTTCTTCTCTCTTTTCGAATCTCTCTTTCGTATTCTTCTTAATCTTATCTTACTCTTCGTCGTGTATTGTTCTTCTTGGCATAGTCATCGAATTTGGGGTTAAAAATTGGTTAACTTCGAATTAGGGATTTATTTAGTTTAGGGATTTTCAGGT
Source organism: Fragaria vesca subsp. vesca (assembly GCF_000184155.1). Taxonomy (NCBI): domain Eukaryota; kingdom Viridiplantae; phylum Streptophyta; class Magnoliopsida; order Rosales; family Rosaceae; genus Fragaria; species Fragaria vesca. The sequence continues at coordinate 210 of NW_004441603.1, read as the reverse complement.
TAGTGGTTAATAAAGAATGGATTGAAGGTAATCGATCAATGCGTTCTGGGTTTTTAAAGGGTTTTGTTCTTGGACTGTTGTTGAAGACTTCGAATTAGGGTTTTTATTTTTCTAATTAGTTTAGGGATTTTCAGGTTAGTGGTTAATTAAAGAATGGATTGAAGGTAATCAATCAAGATGATGTGTTCTGGGTTTTTAAATGGTTTTGTT
>NW_004441602.1:0-6110 GCF_000184155.1 Fragaria vesca subsp. vesca | reverse complement strand
AAGGTGTTTACATATACAATGAATCATAGATACCAACTAGGAAACTATCCTATCATTATAAACAATATCAAATCTGCTAGGAAACAAATATGTACAGATTAACTTATTCCTAACAGGGAAGATTGACATGATCTGCTGAATATTTTCTTTACACTCCCCCTCAAGTTGGAGAGTGGATATCCTGCACTCCCAACTTGCGTATCATGGGAATGAAAGTTTCCTTTCCCAAAGCTTTGGTCAGAATGTCTGCCAACTGATGTGATGAACCCACAAATCTCGTAACAACAGATCCGTCTTGGATTTTGTCCCTGATAAAATGGCAATCCATCTCAATATGCCTTGTACGCTCATGAAAGACGGGATTCGCTGCAATATGCAGCGCTGCTTTGTTGTCACAATATAGTAAGGCAGGTTCTCGATGTACTATGCCTAAATCTCCAAGTAGGCTTCGCAGCCAAGTCAACTCACAACATGTTCCAGTCATAGCACGGTATTCTGCTTCCGCTGATGAAAGTGAAACGGTCTTCTGGCGCTTTGATCTCCAAGAAACCAGTGATGATCCAAGAAATACACAATAGCCTGTAGTGGACCGTCTAGTAAGCGGACAACCTGCCCAATCTGAATCACAAAAGGCTCTTAATCTCAAATCATTAACTGAAGAGAAGAAAAGACCTTGACCTGGTGCATTCTTGAGGTAACGGACAACCCTAAGGGCTGCCTCCATGTGTGCCTTCCTTGGTTGATGCATAAAGCGACTTAACACATGAACAGCGTAAGTAATATCCGGCCTCGACACAGTCAAATATATCAATCTTCCAACCAACCTCCTATAGCGACCTTGGTCCTTGAGTACATCACTCTTATCAGAAAGTTTCAATCCTCGTTCCATAGGTGTATCAACAGGTGCTGCCCCCAATAGTCCTGCATCTTCAATTATCTCCAATGCATACTTACGTTGGGAAATGAAAATCCCATTGCTAGAAGAAGAAACCTCAATGCCAAGAAAGTATTTCAAGTTTCCAAGATCCTTGATATGAAAATGACTATGCAGAAATTGTTTAGTCGCAAGAATACTTTGAGGATCATTCCCAGTAATCAATATATCATCAACGTATATCAGGAGGATAGTAAAGGACTTGCCTTGTTTTCTGGTGAATAGAGAGTAGTCTGCACGGGACTGTGCATAACCGGCAGAACGAATAGCCTCAGAAAACTTGGCGAACCATTGGCGAGAGGCTTGCTTCAGACCATACAATGACTTGTGAAGGCGACACACTAAATCTTCCTCCCCCTGTCGCCGAAGCCCTGGCGGCGGGGACATATAAATTTCTTCCTGTAAGTCGCCGTGAAGGAAGGCATTGTTGACATCCATTTGGTGAAATGACCAACCCTTGGCTGCAGCCAATGTAAGCAGACAACGGACGGTGATGATCTTGGCTGTTGGCGAAAAAGTATCATGATAGTCAATGCCTTCTAGCTGAGTGAAACCCTTTGCGACGAGGCGAGCTTTGTATCTCTCAATGGTGCCATCGGAACGGTGTTTAACCTTATACACCCATTTGCAGCCAATTGGTGTTTTGCCAGCCGGGAGTTTAGTGAGGGACCAAGTACCATTGGCCTGAAGAGCCTGTAATTCAGTGTCCATAGCCGCTTGCCACTCAGGATGAGCAGCGGCTTCTGAGTAATTCCGAGGTTCTGTAACAGCACTTATCTGAGCAATAAAGCATCTATGCGCAGGCTTATATCGATGGTAAGAAACATAATGCTCCAAGGGATAGCGAGTACCTTTTGTCGGACCTGGAGTGAAGGAAGAGGATTGATCTGAGTAAACGTGCGAGCAGACATAATCATTCAGCTTGACAGGAGGACCGGTTTGGCGGCGAGGGCGACGAAGGGGCTCGGCAGGGTCGGGAACGATCTCTGGCGAAGGAAGGGGCGACGCGGCTGGAGAAGTAGAACGGAGGGGTGAGGACGGCGGCGCTAGGGGTGGCGACGCCGGAGTAGTGGAAGGCGGGTCCGGATCGGTCGGAGATGAGAGAGGGATGGACAGAGGGATGAGAGAAGTATGTGTGGGATGGCGAGAATAGGACGGTGAAGGCGGAGCCGGTATTGGCGCTGGAGAAGTGGGAGCGGAATCAGAAGAGGATGGAGGATTTGGGATCGGGTTTTCTGGCTGGGAGGTCGCCTTGGAACGGCGAGAATATTGAAGAAGAGGCGGCGGTGGTGGTGGCGGAGGCGGCGGCGACGCCTGAGGGGAAGAGACGGGATCAGGAGAGGAAGGATGTGAGATCGGGGTGTCCGAATTGGAGGAGTTGGTGTCGTTGTTTTCTGGAGTTGGAGGGGACGGCAACTCAAAAGAGTGATCAAGGAAGGAGAGGATTGGAAGTGGGCCCGAGGTTTGGGCTTTTGAATATGGGAGGGGTGGGCTATACTCTTTACTGAGATAAGGAAATATGTTTTCGTGAAATTTGACGTCACGGCTAGTAAAGATTTTGCGAGCCGATAAATCAAATAACTTATAGCCTTTTTGTCCAACGGGGTAACCAATGAAAATGGATGGCATGGCACGATGATCAAATTTATGTGATGGGTGGACATTAGTAGCATAGGCTAAACAACCGAAAACACGGAGATGAGAGTAACCGGGAGATTTTGAGTAAAGCAATTCATATGGTGTTTTGAAAGAAAGTAATGGAGAAGGTAATCGATTGATGATGTGGACAGCGGTGAGAGCACACTCCCCCCAAAATTGGGTAGGAAGGTGAGCCTGAAATTTCAAAGCTCGAGCTACTTGCAGAATGTGACGGTGTTTGCGTTCCACAACCCCATTTTGTTGGGGCGTGTAAACACAAGAATGCTGAAAGATGACACCGTTGTCTAGAAAAAAAGAACGAAGGGAAAGAAATTCACCACCATTGTCGCTACGAAAAGTTTTAATGCGACAATCAAATTGTGTGGAAGCATAACTAAAGAAACGTTTAATGAGTGGTTGTGCTTCATCTTTAAATCGCATCAGAAATATCCATGTAAAACGTGTATAGTCATCAACAATGGTGAGAAAATAATGGGAACCAGAAAGAGAAGGATGTCGATAACGACCCCAAATGTCACAATGAATAAGCTCTAAAGGTTTTGTTGAAGAAATAACACTAGTAGGAAAAGACAAACGACTTTGCTTAGCCAAAGGACATATAGGGCAAGCATTATTGGATTGAATGGAAAATTTCAAAAAATTCTTGGCGATGAAACTCAAACAAGGAGATGATACATGGCCTAGGCGACTGTGCCAGAGATCGGTGGAAGAAATGCTGAGATGACAGGCTGGTTTATTTGGTGGTAAGGATCGGTTGGTCGAAGACTTCTCCGTCGCAAGTGCCGCTAGGTAATAAAGTCCATCTCGCAGTTTACCCAAACCAATCGTCCTCCTTGTAGCCAGATCCTGCAAAATACACCAATATGGATAAAAAGTCACTGAGCAATTCAGACTCCTCGTCAAACGACTAACAGACATCAAATCAACTTTGAACGTGGGAACCGACAACACATCATGGAGATAATAATTGGAATTCAAAGGCATAGATCCTTTTGCAACAATTTTGGCTTGTTCTCCACTAGGCAATGAAACAGAAGGGAATGAATAATAGTCTTGAACTTTATGCAATAGTCTAGATGAGGAAGTAATATGATCTGTCGCCCCGCTATCAATAATCCAATTGCGGGAAACGACATTAGACAAACCTGGTTTTGTTACCGCATTAGCCTTGGAACCAGACTCCTCATCTTGAGTCTTGGGAATAAGTGATAGCAACTGCTTGAACTGATCCTCTGGTATCGAAACCAATCTTTCCTCCGATGCATAATTAGCAGCAGCTTTGTGATTGTTTCTTGCTCTTGGGTGACCTTCAGGATATCCATGTAACTTATGACAAGTTTGGACCCAATGACCCATATCGTTACAATACGTGCAATGTGGTCTCCTTCTTTCTGAACCAAAGCGTCGCTGGTTCTGATCAACTCGCCTTCCTCCATTCCAGGCGCGCTGACCTCCTCCACCGCCGCCACGCTGGTCCTGATTTGATCGCCCCTCTGAGAGCCGATTGGTTCCGCCACTTCTAGCTTCCACCGCCGGCCCATTATTTCCAGGTCGCACAGCCATGGCGGCAACGTTGCCAGAATCCTCTGTCGTGCGGCTTGAGGCAATCAGGCGCTGCTTTTCTTCCTGAAGAACTGAAGAGAAAGCTTGACGAACAGTGGGTAGAGGCTTCATGAGAAGGATTTGGCCACGGATAGCCTGGTAAGTTTCATTTAACCCCATTAGAAAATGCATCAATCTTTGTTGATCCGATTGTGCTGCTTGTGTCGCATCAAGTGTTGCTAACTCATCCCATAGGGCCTTCAACTTCGTGTAATAGACTGAGATAGAGAGTTGTTCTTGTCGAAGATAGTTGATATCTCTCTGAATCTCAAAGATGCGTGTCGCATTTGCTTGAGAAAAGCGTTCATGGAGGTCCTCCCAAACCTCGTGAGCAGTGGGATAATATGTCACGCTGTCAGCTATCTCTGGATCGCAAGAATTGACGATCCAAGAATGGACCATATCATTGCATCGCGACCAAGTCGCATAGCCTTCAGGATCAGTTTCTTCTGAGGGAGCTTTGACGGAACCATTGACAAATCCAAGCTTGTTCTTGGAATTTAGAGCTCTAACCATAGCCCTTTTCCAACCAGAATAGTTATCCCCATTTAGGAGTTTGGAGACAAGAACCAATCCGGGATGATCCGAATGGTGAATGAAATAGGGATTTGAAGGCTCTGCCTTGAAAGAATCATTAAGAACTTCTGATGAGGTCTTTGGAATTTCTAATGAAGGCTCTGGATCAGCGTCATCAGATTTGGGAAGTGGTGGAATGATACCGTCACCGGACATGATGATTGAAAGAGAGATGCTACACGAGAGGTTAAAGTGTAGCGCTGAGTCAGGATCTTAGACCTGCTCTGATACCATGAAAAAACTGATAAGCGGAATAGTATTTCATTGACACTAAGGTGTTTACATATACAATGAATCATAGATACCAACTAGGAAACTATCCTATCATTATAAACAATATCAAATCTGCTAGGAAACAAATATGTACAGATTAACTTATTCCTAACAGGGAAGATTGACATGATCTGCTGAATATTTTCTTTACATGCTTTTGCATTGCTTTTCCATTTCCAAAGAAAATCAGGTGTATCCTTATGTTTGGGTATCATAAATAAACCCAAACAAAAAACATATTGAAAATCATCGATTTTACTTTCATACTGTGGATAGGATTCACTACTGTCACTACTGTGTGTTTTTTTAATACATTGGCAAAACAAAAGGTATCAGTATTTTAAATGAATATAGTTTACATTTAGAGGGCATTCAAGCAGCTTCATTACCATATCATATTCACCGTCTAACACTCATTTTCGTTGGACAAATAGACATGTGAAGGATTTTCCTCTAAGTCCCACCAAAGTGTTTGTTATAAAAGTTGATTGGAGAGAAAAGCAATTTACAACTATGAAAACTTGAAATAGATTACGACTCTAGATTTTTCCACTATCTCAGTAAGTCAGTATGATTATTAAAGAATATCGTAGTGGCATGCAACGAACCCTTAAGATCTAACTACTTGTCCCTTTTGATTTGCTAGAATAATGTTTAAGCTAAAGTACTGATGCAGGACAAAAGATGAAACCTTGTGGTTTCTTATTTCCAACAACACTAAATTATGTGAGTACAGAAGCTTTGTTCACCGCTTAACAGCCGCTAAGTAGCTGGCTATTGCACAAGTTTAAACCAATCCTAAGCCGAAGTCAACTTACTAGAATACTAGTACTACGCTAGTGATTCCAAATCTAGAAAATGGTTATGGTCACATGAAGCATATCTTCCAACTTCTCGTAATTTGCTTTGTTGATAGGGCAAGATAAACTAAACATGAATTTGACTATAAACAAGCATGTCCAAGAACTCAAAATTAAGAACTTATAAGTTTTATAAGAACCAAAATTTACATCTTCAACAATTAAACCAAGCAATTTTATACAAGGATATCATTGTCAACCAACAA
>NW_004441601.1:0-1165 GCF_000184155.1 Fragaria vesca subsp. vesca | reverse complement strand
AACTACGCTCATCATTGCCTAATTTCGATATTCTTAAATCGAAACGATCCGAACTTAAATATCATACTCGGCAGCCGTAATTACAACCTCCCCAAAAATACGACTTAAATCCTACGGCCGGATTCTACATTAATTAACCGCCAAAAATACCACACTTCAGAAATTCACAAACCTATCCAAATCTCATCCAAAAATTCCATAAATCACATCAATATACTCCTCTTAATATTCCACACTTAAAACCCTAAAAATCTCTTAACCGGCAGCGGCGGCCGGAGGCCAAATCCGGCGACCTCCAAAACCTATGAAATTTTGACAGAACAATCACCTCATCATGCTCTACAACTTTCATGACCAGCACAACACCCAATTCCAAGCCTAACTAGGCTAATCGAACGAAAACAACTCAAAAAGCCCTAGAGCTTCCACTCACCGGTTCTCCTTACCTAGACCACGAGAGGGCGAGCTCTTTGGAGGGGTTGCTGCACGGGAGGAGAGCTTTCTTTTCAGCCAAGAATCGCCCGTCTTTGGCGGCCGGAGGAGGGAGCTAGATTCCACCCGATCGGCGGCGCTAGGGGGGCTGTCACCGGTCCAGGAAGGTGGCTGGGTTGATGGTCGACCGAACAGGACCGGTGCGGCAGCGGTTGGTGGCCGGACGGCGGCGGGCAGCCAAGAAGAAAACCGGCGGGGAGAGAGAGGCTCGGGTGCGGAAAACCGGGAGGGAGAGAGAGAGAAAAAAGGGCTGGGCTTTGACCACCCCTTGGCCCGGTCCAACCTTCTTATACCACCCAAATCCAGAAATAAAACACCCCGAAAAATAATACTCGTATAAAAATTACTTTTTACTAGCTAATATTTACCATTTTTACCGTTGTCATATTTTCTCCCACGAATAACTCCCCGAAATTAATCGTCCCTCAAAACACCTCTAGGGACCGATTAAACTATTACCTCAATGACGGAGACGGTAAAATTCTTATTATAACCAAGCTAGTAAATAAGGTAAAAATTTAAGGGTCGGATGTGACATAATTTCTTATGATGATTTTCAAGTACGGTTGGGAACCGTACCATTTGTTGTTATTGGGGAAGTTTATTGGATTTAAATGACTTCGTATGTTTTTAGTCTACCATAATATAGGTCGCTTATATTGATTATTGGTAG
>NW_004441600.1:0-2550 GCF_000184155.1 Fragaria vesca subsp. vesca | reverse complement strand
ATATCATGCTTCTCAAGTCAATGATGACTTTGAGCTTGAACCAACATCCTCATTGGTCATATCAGATGCTCATCATTCATTCTGCAAAGCATGTTCTTTAGCCAAAGTGGGATTGAGACCGTCCTATGCTAAAGACACTAAAGAGAACATTCCATTCTTACAACCTATCCAAGGTGATATTTGTGGACCTATCCACCCATCATGCGGGCCATTCAGATATTTCATGGTACTGGTGGATGCTTCGACACGATGGTCACATGTCGCACTTTTGTCCACAAGAAATGCTGCATATTCTAAACTCCTGGCACAAATTATTCGCTTGAGGGCTCACCACCCAGATCATCCTATTAAGTCAATACGTCTTGACAATGCTGGGGAGTTTACGTCGCAAATATTTGATGATTATTGCATGTCCATTGGGATTGATGTTGAGCATTCAGTTCCCCATGTACATACCCAAAACGGTCTCGCAGAAGCCGCCATTAAAAGACTTCAAATGGTTGGACGAGCTTTGGTCATGCGCACCAATCTACCTACTTTTGCTTGGGCTTATGCGATATTACATGCAGCCATGCTTATTCGTTTCAGACCCGCTGCTAGACAACCATTTTCTGCGTACCAGTTGGTTACTGGATATGAGCCGAATATTTCACATCTACGCATTTTTGGTTGTGCAGTTTATGTGCCTATCGCGCCACCATTACGCGAAAAAATGGGTCCTCAGAGACGAATAGGTGTATATGTTGGATATGTGTCACCAACTATAATCCGCTATATAGAACCCTTGACAGGCGATCTATTTACCGCACGATTTGCGGATTGTCACTTTGATGAGACAACCTTCCCATCGTCAGGGGGAGGAAGGAACAACAATGTTCCACAAAAACGACAGGAATTGTCGTGGTCTGTTCCCACTCTGTCTCATCTTGATCCCCGCTCTGCACTAGCAGATAGTGAAGTTCAGAGAATTATAGAGCTTGGAAACATAGCAGATTCGATGCCTGATGCGTTTACTGACCTTGCCAAAGTGACGAGATCACATATACCTGCTGCAAATGTGCCTGCAAGGATAGACATCCCACAAGGAGGATGTGAGGCCGCTGCTCCCAATATAGGAGGCGGTACCACCACCACACTTGGTGGATGTGTGGTGGCTGAGGTCGCGGCTCCCCAAAGGAAAAGGGGGAGACCTGCAGGTTCGATGGATACTCGCCCTAGAAAGAGGGGGAGTTTGGCACAACTTAATCCATTGATCATCAACACTCAAAATCCAACTCATGAAATTATTCCTGACTATAGCTATGTCCGTGAGAAGACCAATTTAGAGGAAATTCCAACGGTTGATCCAAGTACAGCGAATAAAGAGATCTCAATGAATTATGCTAGCGTACATGAGATACTGGATAGAGAATCTGTGATCCTTGATGATGCATTTGCATTCTCAGTTGCACAGGAAATCATAGAACATAATGATATCGAACCTCGCTTTGTTGAAGAATGTCAACAGAGAGCAGATTGGCCCAAATGGAAAGAAGCAATCCAGGTTGAATTAGATTCACTAACAAAGAGACAGGTATTTGGCCCGGTAGTGCTAACCCCGCCAAATGTAAAGCCTGTGGGACATAAATGGGTTTTTGTTAGAAAGCGAAATGAGAAGAATGAGGTATTAAGATATAAAGCCCGCCTTGTGGCGCAAGGTTTCTCATAACGCCCTGGAATTGACTACGAGGAGACATACTCTCCTGTAATGGACGTTATAACTTTCCGCTACCTTGTCAGTTTGGTAGTTTCTGAAAAACTTGACATGCAGCTTATGGATGTGGTTACTGCATATCTCTATAGGGATCTGGATTCAGAGATATATATGAAAGTTCCTAATGGACTTCCATTACCCAAATCAAGTAGCTCTAAATCATGGAGCGCATTCTCAATAAGGTTGAGACGTTCACTATATGGATTAAAGCAATCTGGACGTATGTGGTATAATCGTCTAAGTGAATACTTGATTGGGAAGGGATATGTGAATAATGAACTATGCCCATGCGTGTTTATTAAGAAAACAAGTTCCGGATTTGCAATTGTCGCTGTCTATGTTGATGACATGAACATTATTGGGACTCTTGATGAGTTAAAGGACACTGCAAAGTATTTGAAATCCGAATTCGAGATGAAAGATCTTGGGAAGACACGGTTTTGCCTAGGACTAGAGCTAGAGCACCGTAGTAGTGGAATATTAATCCACCAGTCAGCTTATGTCCACAAAATGTTGAGAAGATTTAACATGGACAAAGTTCATTCTGTTAGCACTCCCATGATCGTCCGCAGCCTAGATCCCAAAAAGGATCCATTTCGTCCAAAGGATGAGGACGAAGAAGTCTTGGGGGCTGAAGTGCCTTACCTAAGTGCAGTAGGTGCATTACTGTATTTAGCTCAATGCACAAGACCGAACATCTCATTTGTTGTAAACTTGTTAGCTAGATTTAGCTCAGCGCCCACGCAACGCCATTGGACTGGCATAAAGACAATCTTCCGGTACTTAAAGGGTACGAT
>NW_004441599.1:0-1065 GCF_000184155.1 Fragaria vesca subsp. vesca | reverse complement strand
ATTTGGTCATTGTTGAGTCGACCAATTGCATCAATATCTTCTTGAGGGACATTAATAGAATGTTCATCTTCAATACAGCTCGGCACTCGTAGACCATCTTCTTGCTTAGCTGTCATTTCTGGTAGATCAAAGTCTCTAATGCTCTTATCAAATTGTTCTAGCATTCTGTTTAGATGTTGAAGCAGTCTGTTTCTGACAGAACTGTCGTCCATCCCCCTCGAATTAGAGTAGTCTTCGGCCATGAAAGGATGGAATTCGTCCCACAATCTACGGACACCAGTTGGTTGACTATACACCAAAATTGTGACAAATAATCTCCTCAAAGCTGATGGCATTCGAATTGCAGAGGCTTCAAACAAACATTGTCGGATGCTGTTGTCATTTTCCAACAATCCTCTTTTTTCAGCTGCTTCCTTAAATGTTTGTTGCAAAACTCTATTCACAGTAAGCAAATCATGAAATGATTTTGGTCCTCTTACATGATTGAGAAGGACACGGAGGAAAAACTTTTCTCCTTCGAATGGTGAAACACTATAAATTCTCCCAATGACCTTAATGTTGTTCTTCCTTTTTTCCCACTTTTTGTACTTACTATCCCACCTATTATATTGAGGGAATTCTCGATACAAATGTCTCCTTGCCTCCGAATCATTATGGTTCTTGTTGAAAAATTTAGTAAGCATAGTCCTCTATGAATGTTTATTTGCTAGAATGTCTTCTATTGTTTCAGTTGCATCGAATCTTATGCATTGCATATCAGGAAGATGTATTTGTAATCTCTCAACTGATGGATATATTCTGGTCGTTACAAATTTAAATATCTTCCATAACGCCTCTGGTGCACAAACCCACCTTGCATCAACAAATTGTCTTATTTCATCGTTATCTAGGTCAGACTGCACTTGCATTGCTACTTTATCAAGACCTTTGTAGACATACTTGTATAAGTATTTGACACTCTTTATGCTTCCGCAGACTTCAACATTGACATGACAATCATATCTTAACAACAACCATGGATTATAAGGAACAACCCATCTGTTATCCACCATCGTGTCTCCTCGT
>NW_004441598.1:0-1121 GCF_000184155.1 Fragaria vesca subsp. vesca | reverse complement strand
TAAAAGAGAAAAAATCAAAAATATGTGTCTTTATTTTCCAGTATTAGTTTTCAGGATACCTGTGTGATATGATATCCTTGGACAGTTTTTGATCTTGACTTAAGTGAGTGTTTGAGTTTCACTTGTCTTAGTTGCTCTCTTGTACACATGTATGCTTGCATCTTATTGATCATTATTTCTCATATGTGGTCTGATAAGCTTTGAAAGACTTAAGAAACTACATGCTTCACATAGTCAACTTTGTGGGTTACAAAGTGCAAAGTTATAAACTTGAGATGAGTTGATGCAAAGAGTTTCTATGCCAAACTAGCCTCAAAGTATACATTCCTTGGTCGTGACGAACGATATAAGGGTGGGAAGAAACGAGGTTGGTTTGATGAGGTGGTGTGTTGAGCGTTTTGCTCCACTCTAGGCTAGTCTCAAAGTATACATTCCTTGGTCGTGATGAGCGATATAAGGGTGGGCAGAAATGAGATTGGTTTAGTGATCTTGAAGTGTAAATGAAATTCACAAATCATATCTTGGACTAGTTGATCTCTCACTTGATACATGACTCAGTGAGGATTCCTGAAATGCATTCTATCCTTCTATGGGTTCAAGTTGGTTGTCCTATTGAGTGTCTTTGTTACACCTATTGCCCCAAGACCATCTGGTTAGGGAGTCAATGGCAACCCTCTTGCTATATGAACCTATGAGGACGATTTTTCAGATTGGCTATTAAACTAATATCTAATTAAATTAATCGAAAAAATTGTCTCTGATTTTGAACAATGTTGTTCTTGGTGCTATAAGGATGGATGTGACCTCTGCTCTCCTGAACTGTATGATATATCATCTCTCATCTCAGTTAATGCTGATCTAAAGACCCATGAGTGGAACTATTTCACACACACTCTGATGTTTGGACTAAGTTTAATGGACCATGGTGATTACGTTACAGTCATATATACATGTGGACTAGCATAGTGATTAAGACATTTGAAATCTTGGTGTCTTACTTTGTGTGTTTATGCTCAAACTGTCTATATGCAGGGATTTGAATGGACATTGGTATCTTCAGTAGGTTGTTTAGTCATTACTTCTTGTGTGTCTATTTTATTTCTAATTAGATAAGTTTGTTT
>NW_004441597.1:0-1183 GCF_000184155.1 Fragaria vesca subsp. vesca | reverse complement strand
TCCGGCCGCCTGGGACTGCCGCACCGGTCACGTTCGGTCGGCCGTTGACCCAGCTTTCTTCTTGGACCGGTGAGAGCTGCCCTAGCGCCGCCGTGAAGGAGGGAGCTCGCCCGGAAGCTTCGGCTGCGTGGTGGAGTCCCGACGCCGGAACTCGCTCTTCCGGCCACCATTTCGGATGATTTCAGTTCCATTTGGAAGTGCTCTCCGTGTGTAGCTTTTCCCTAGAAGGTAATGATCCAATTCGAAGTGTGTAAGAGGATTTTCGGGCTAGGGTTTGAATTGGGTGATTTTTGGATGTTTTGATTCGATTACCCTATTTAGGCTTGAAATTGGACTTAGTGCTAGTTAAGAAAGTTGTAGAGTAGGTTGAGAGGAAGCTGCTGTTTAATTTTGGTGAGCATTGGAGGTCGCCGGAATCGGCCTCCGGCCGCCGCTGCCGGCGGAGCTGCCGCCGGCGCCGCCGCCGGTTAGGAGATTTTTAGGGTTTTAAGTGTGGAATATTAAGAGGAGTATATTGATGTGATTTATGGAATTTTTGGATGAGATTTGGATAGGTTTGTGAATTTCCGAAGTTTGGTATTTTTTGCGGTTAATTAATGTAGAATCCGGCCGTAGGATTTAAGTCGTATTTTGAGGAGGTGGTATTTACGACTGTTGAGTATGATATTTAAGTTCGGATCGTTCCGATTTAAGATTATCGAAGTTAGGCAATGATGAGCGTATTTATGGCTCTCGGGTAATTTTGCCTATTTTGATTAAATATTGGATTATTGGTTGGGAAATTAATATTATATTTGGAACAGGACGTGAGGAGGCTCGAGCAGATGAGGCCCCAGATCGACATCAGGCTTAGGCCTAATTTGTGAGTGGACTTTTGTTTTAAATAATATGCATGCTATGGTTCATGAATGAACAATTAATGTCGTGGAGCATTTTGACGTCATTTTAATTTTTGACGATTTATATTTCTCTTGGAGAGATACCGAAAATGGGATTTTCGGTGGATATAAATATGTATTTATGAGAGAGTATGTATAGAAAATGCTAGCTAGCCATATGTGTCTGTCCACCTTAATGGCGTAGCATATAGCCGCATTATGGTGTGACGTGAGCGTTGGACGCGAGCGTAGTAGCCCTATATGAGTGTCTAATTCATATAGGGGGTATGGACACATATTTATAC
>NW_004441596.1:0-1008 GCF_000184155.1 Fragaria vesca subsp. vesca | reverse complement strand
TTTGTGAGATGTTGTGGTTGAGGCACTTGTTGAGAGATTTGGGATTTCGGCAGAAGAAGGCTATGCCGCTTTATTGTGATAACAAGGCTGCTATTGAAATTGCTCACAATCCTGTTCAACATGATCACACAAAGCACGTGGAGGTAGATCGACATTTCATTAAAGAGAAATTGGATGATCAGATTATTTTCTTTCCTTTTGTCCCTACGGAAGAACAGTTGGCTGATATCCTTACGAAAGCTCTCTCGAGTAAAGCCTTTCATGACTCTCTTGACAAGTTGGGCATTAGTGGTTTGTATGCGCCAACTTGAGGGGGAGTGTTGGCGTGAGTCATACCATATAATATTAGGATTGTGAATATTGTGTTATTATTAGGAATATCTTGTCATAGTTAGTTTCCTAATAGGTTTTAATATCTCTTGTATATATACTCCATTCTTGGAGAATGTTAATATATCACAATATTCATAATTTCTTGGTGTTTTTGACTTAGAGCCTTATCTTACTGAAAATCCAAAGAAAATTGATATAAAGCCAACATAAGTGAAACAGAACAAACACTATTACTGGTCATTTTGTCTGCACAACTGTTTCATATAATGGAGCCATGGAGGAAAACAGGAGGTGGTGAGATTGGTGTGGCAGAGCTAGAGCTGCTGAAACATAGAGGACAAACATAGAGGACAACTATGATCAGTGTTATTTCAAACAATGGATCCACATTTCTGATTTCGGGATACCAGCACTTTTGTGCTATGCATGGTCATCTATGTGCATTATGCAGACCATTAATTTTAAGTAGGCATATCGATCACCACGTGATTCACTGGATTAGCATTTGTATATCTTCTCAAAACTTGGTTGTTAACTTTGATCCCCATCTGTTCAGATATACCAGTTAAGGGACAGCTTAAGTTTGGAACAACAAGACTGAAACACATACATACAACTTCTGGTAAGAAGCACAAGTTCAAAGATGTATTCCTTTAGCGAATTCAAGATTGATTC
>NW_004441595.1:0-1501 GCF_000184155.1 Fragaria vesca subsp. vesca | reverse complement strand
CGTAGTGTAGCACCGCATTAAGGGCGTGACGTGAGCGTTGGACGCGAGCGTAGTAGCCCTATATAGACCCATGAATTTATATAGGGAGTATGGACGTGTGTAAATACATACATATATTATAGAGCCTGAGAGGCTCGACATTTATGGGATAAAAGTTTTATCGCTTGCGGCATGCATTCGATTTTTCCTTAGAAATTAATTTGGGGAAACATAAATATTTTATTTATTATTTTATTTTTGTCCACTCACTCTAACGTTATTAAATGTTTTCCCCTGGGCCCTTCGTTTTAAATTGCCCAGTCTGCAGAGTTCGGGTTGGATCTAGTAGGAGACGAGGCATAGTCACCCGTATTTCTGCCAGTTTTCGTCAGTAGGTTACCTGTTCAACCTACTCGTGTTTTCTTTCTTCCGCTTGTGTTTAGTAGCTCTGAATACTTTGGGATTATTGTATATTATGTGTAAAATTTCTGAAAGATGATTATGTGATGTTCGGAAGTGTTGAATTAAGAGTGTAATATGAAATTTTCGAGTTAGGGTTGTCCATCTGCAAGGGAGATTTGTTTAATCTTTTCAGTAAATTTTTCTTGGAGGTGGTCCCCGCACGACTTACTCCGGGTTTCAGGGTGAAATTTGGGGTGGGTCGTGTCAATTTGAGCTACTAGCTCAAGTATAAATAAGTGTAAGGGCTACCTAGGTATGCTATGCTATGTTATATGAATAAAAAATTATCAGAGTGTTTCTGAGTTTTCCTGTGATGGGATTGGCGTGAAGCCTAGTTTGGGTGAGAGGCCTAAATTTTGGTGAGAAACTAGGGAGTGATTCCCAAATCCAAGTGTTTTGTGTGTGTTTAAAGCCCCAAGCTTTAGAGCTTGTTGATCCTGGTATCTAAGCAGTAGGTTTGCTGCATCATGGTTTAGGAAAGTTTATTTATCTGGACAATGTTTATTACATTCCCTCGCTCAAGAGGAATTTAATTTTTGTTTCTCTTTTGGTTAAGTATGGTTGTAGACTTTCCATTGATATGAAAGGAATAAAGCTTTTTCAGGATTCTGAATATATTGGTTGTGGTGTTTTCAATAATGATTATTTGCAATTAAATTGTTCTGTTGCACAACAAAAAATTCTGTTAATTGAAAATAATGAAAACATTAAGAATCACAGCAATAAGATCACTAGAACTAACAAAATCCTTTATAATCAGCAGTCTGCAAACTTGTGGCATAGGAGACTAGGCCACATTTCAAAAGAAAGACTCAAAACACTTTAGAAAAATAAACTTTTACCTACAGATTTAGACTATTCTGATATGACTGATTGTGTGGAGTGTTGTAAGGGAAAATGACTAAATTCAGTAATTAAAAGGCAACTAGAAGTTAGAATCTCTTAGAACTAATTCATACAGACATTGTGGACCTTTTAAGCATAAACTATATGTGGAAATGTTACTTCATAACCTTTATAGATGATTTCTCTAGGTACTGCTATATCTATATGTTATCAG
>NW_004441594.1:0-1072 GCF_000184155.1 Fragaria vesca subsp. vesca | reverse complement strand
ATCAGATCCCTTTCCTTGCTTGCTTGCTTGCTTTCTCAATCGCTCGCAGTTGTTTCTTCATGGAACAAGAGAGAGATGAAATGAAATGGTTTGCTCTCTATCCCAGAGCCACTCGACTCGTCTCTCTCTCCTGTCCGCCTCAAACGCACTCCACTTATTATATTCCCACGGACTACTTTTTCAATGGTTTCCTACTTTTCTTCTCTTTTCTTTTCCAAACCACTTCCTTTTTTTCTTTATCTAATTGTTTTTACTTTTTGTTTTTATTTCCCAGCTCACTGCCTCCCTCGTTTGATTTCAAGTGTCAACTTCTTCCTCACACCCTCGTATCTAGTTCTGGATTCTCTTTACTTTTTCTTTTTTAATTCAAACATATTTCTTATTTAAAAATATATCTAAAAAAAGAATAAAACTAACTTCGCTACTAGTTTTATTTCTACCTATTTTTCGTATCTCATATTCACATCTCGACAGTCTAGTTTGTAGATATATATGGGTAGATCATCTCTACAAACTTTTATTTAAATTAAAAATCATTAAGCCATTCATAAATATGATTTACCAATTATAAACTTAAACGGTTCATGTTTGACAGATTTAGATCGTCTATTAATTTGATTTAGTTCGATCTCTTAACGATTACTAATTTAGCTGAAAATTTATATAAGTGATCTATTTTTTTTTTTTGTAGAGTTTCAACGACGGTATCCTCAAAGGCTTTTCAGGCCTAGAGACTAATCTGCGCCGAGGGATTATGTCAGAACGCTTCCTTCCCTCTAGCCACAAAAATAAATTGGGATTTAACTCCAGTTAGCGTCGGCTGAGATTCGAACTTAGGTATGGGGTTCCACACCTAGGCTCTTACCAACTCGACCACATGTGGTGGTTGAAGTGATCTATTTATATGTACCATTGAGATGGAAAAATATGCTTGAAAAATGGGTGTAATAAACCATTAAATGAAAAATATTTATCTGGTCCTTAATAAGAAGATGGTCCTTATTAGAACCCCATTGTTTTGGTAATCCAACTTACAGAAACGAAAATTACAGTGGGAACACCAATCTCATGG
>NW_004441593.1:0-1915 GCF_000184155.1 Fragaria vesca subsp. vesca | reverse complement strand
ATACCATTACCTCTAGCAATTCAGGTCTTCTCAAATACTCCTTTTCTTTGATGATCTCTTGTATTGACCATCTTATAAATCTGGGAGTCTCCTTCTCTTTCCCGATAATCCGCTTCTTTATTTTTGTTTTCTCAAGGAACTAGTATAGATACAGAAGGAGGCATCCATTCAAAACTCTTGGCTCCCCCTTTACGTGTTTGTGAAGTCCTTGGTGCAAGAATTCTAATACCTTATGTGACCAGTTGTATTTGTCGATGTCTTCAAGGTCTTCACACTTGAGTATCAGTTTCCATTCAATGTACATTATAACCAAAGAGGCTATCTTTCTTGGATCCCCCTTCTTCTTCTGAATCTTCCTAAGCTCTTCCATTAATGTGTCATCAATAACCTTTCTGGTGATTGTTCTTCTTGTTTGCTTTCCAAAGACAGCAGAATCTGCCAAATTCTTCTTACTGCCCTTGCAGTATTTCTGGTCTATTGTGATATCCACATCCGAGCCTTCTTTGGTTATTCCAAAAATTGAATAAACATCATGCTCCGTAATTTTAATCTCCCTATTCCCAAATATGAAGTTTTTATTGTCACTGTTGTAGTGCCTCATTAGGATCTCAAAATTAGATTCAAGCTTCTTCACTTGATCCTCCTCAACCTTGCCCAATCTGAATGCTTCAATTATTCCCCGAAAACAAGTCCTGTTTATAACCTCCCATGATTCTTCTGGGATGCTCTCCTTGTATCTATTCATTAACACACAAAATGATGTCAGTGAGAACTTTTGCTGCACGTGTTTGATCTTGGTCAAGTCACCTTCTCCTCTTTTTTCCTTCTTCTTTCTTCCCTTTTTTCCTCCTCCTCCTCCCTTGAATCTGTCTCCGCTTGTTTTCTTTCTCTGTCTGTTGATCTTTTCTGAAAAAGGTACTTTTTTATTTCCCCCTCTTCATCTTCAGTGTAATCATCATCTTCTTCTTCTACCAGTCCTGCTTCTTCTTCTTCTTCAGCAGCGGCACCCTTTTGGACCACTTTTCTCTTTTTCTTCGAATTTATCTTCTGTAAAACTTCTCCTATATTTTGTTATGTCCTCATAGAAGCTACAGATTCTTGAACCGAATCCTCTTCAGTATTAGAAGTGAGAACTAAATGTCTTCAACTTCTTCCCATCTTGCATATAAGTAGTAAAAACCTGCATTTATAAACTGCATATGCACAAAAAAAAAAAGTTTACTGCCACCCAGTAAACTTCTACTGGGGTCAGTAAACTTCAATACACTATGTGTCTTTCATAATCAGGCCAATTATACACAACAGATACCCATTCTTACCCTAATAGACAACTTCATTGAACCCTAGTAAACCCAGTGTGTCACACCCCGGTTCTTAAGTTATTTTACGGTTATTTACTTTGGTATTATTTTGGTCTTTTACCGTGTTAAGTCACCGTTTATCACTAAAGGACCCTAGAGTTGACTTTTCCTTGCGTTTGGAATTTGGGAAAACTTTCTTCATGAAAGTCGTAGAGGACGTTTTTTACGAGTTCGTAGACATGCTATGTGTTAAAATCGGAGTTAGCATGAAAAGTTATGATTTAAAACAGTAATTTTTGAGATGGTAAAAATGGGGTAAAAAATTTAGTGGGTGTAATTTTCAGTTGGGTTTTATTGCTGGGCCAGCTGTGGAGCAGCCCAAGACCCCCCTCCCCTCATTTTCTCTCTTCTCCTCTTCCTTCTCTCTCTTTCTCCCGTGAGTCTCCCCGAGCCCTCTTTTCTGCTGGATTTTCCCAGCGTGGCCTGTCACCGTCCGGCCAGCCACCAGCTGCCAGCCCACCCCAGTTTTGACCCCCATCACCTCCTCTCTCTCCCCGGCCTAGCCCCCGAGCCGTTAGCCCGCCGGAAGAGGAGAAAACTCGCCGGAGACGCCG
>NW_004441592.1:0-1727 GCF_000184155.1 Fragaria vesca subsp. vesca | reverse complement strand
ATTAAGTCCGTATTTTTATTATTTATTTTGTCCACTCACTCTAACGTTTTAAATAGCTTTCCCCTGGGCCTTTCGTTTTAATGCCCAGTCTGTAGAGCTCTGTTCGGCGAGAGTAGGAGGCGTGTCATATTTCCCACCTCATCCAGTTTCTCTCATAGATTACTAGTTAACTTACCTATGTATTTCCTTCTTTCCTAGTAGATGTTCTGAATAACCTTGGGATGTTTTAAATGTGGTTGTTGTTGTTCTTGTGGTGTGTTAAGAGCTTGTGACTCCACCTAGGAGTGTTGAAAAATGTTTATTTGGCATGTTATATGAGAGATTAAATTCATGAAATTATTTCGATTTATTATGTGAGTTGAGGTGGTGGATGTTTATTGGGGGAGCAGATGGCTCCAGAAGATGTGGATTAAATTGTTTTAGAAGTGTATGGGCTTTGATGATTTTTCTTTCAGGTAGGGTTACTCATTTTCAAGAGAGGTTATGCCAAAATTTTGGTAGAATTTCCCTTGAGGTGGGTCCCGCAGGGTTTATTCCGGATTTCAAGGGGAAATCCGGGGTAGGTCCGGACACAGTGGAAGTTTACTGCCCCCCAGTAAACTTCTACTTGACAAGAGTAAACAACAAAACAGTATCTCCCTTTCATTGTCATGCCAATTATACACAGTAAATCTTTGAAAGAAAATCTTAAATAAAATTAATCTCAATCTGTAACAGTTATGACCAGAGAAACCCTATAATTTTCATGTTTTCATATTCATGGCCTTTAATCCCTAGAATGAAACTTCAATATCATCAGAAAAGTCCAAAATAAGCCTAAATTCAATAAAATTCAAAATGTACCTGTTTTTATGGTTTTCCCGAGCGAGGTCGAGTTAGAGCAATTGAAGCAGATATCGACGCCGATATTCAACCAGAGAGTGACGCCGAGCATGAGCGATTGAACGTGACAGCAACGCCAAGATTGAACCACATATCAACTTCGATCAACTGAGATTAGGGCAGAGAGCGATTTCCTGCTCAACTGGGATTTATCTGCATGCGGAGAGCGACGGAGTCGACAGATATTTAACGAGAGAGCGACGTGGCCTGATCGATGGAATCACGGAGATCGTGAAGAACCCTAAACCAGAGATCGTTATCAAGTGTTAGAGAGTGATAGAGAGAGTGGCAAAGGTGAGAGTTCGGTTGATCGTGGAGAGTGGGAGTCTGGGAGAACGTGGTAATTTTTTTTTTTTTACATGAGAGAGAACATGTAATTAATTAATATCACAAGGGTATAATATTAATTGTTAGATGTGTTAAAACATTAATATGGGTTACTCAAAAGTTTTTTCATTGAAATGGGCTTTAAAATTTTTGTTTTTTTAGTAAATGTCTATTTTCCCAACAAAGTGTGTGTGTGTGTATATATATATATATTTCCCTTGCTTTATTTTATTCACAATTTTTTGATTATATCTTTTTGTTTCTTGTTATTATAGTGTACAACATGGACAAGAGCCGGATGCAATTAGGGAAGGGGTGCCCAGTTTATATGAGTGGCATTTTTGATTTTCTTGAGTTCGTGCGTCTACATAGTCCTCCAGACAAAGTTATTCACATATGTCCGTGCAACAAATGTCTCAATCGGACATCAGTAACATATGAAGACATGTATTCTCACTTGGCACTAAACGGTNTTTGTCCTAGTTATACCACATGGACATGGCACGGCGAAAATCAAG
>NW_004441591.1:0-1064 GCF_000184155.1 Fragaria vesca subsp. vesca | reverse complement strand
TACGGGTGGACTAGGAAAGACAACACTTGCTAAAGATGTCTTCAACGATGCTGCAACTGAACAATTTCGCCCAAAGGGATGGGTGTCTGTGTCCGATGACTTCGACCTTCTAAGGGTGACAACTGCAGTTCTTGAATCTGTCACCTCAGGTTCTGTGAAGGAATCTAAAGAGCTCAATTCGGTTTTGGTAAAGTTGAGTGAGGAATTGGCTGGCAAGAAGTTTTTGATTGTTCTAGATGATGTCTGGAATACATGCAACTACGATCAATGGACAAAATTGCAGTCGGCTTTTCGTGTTGGAGCAGTAGGAAGCAAGATCATTGTGACGACGCGTGATGCGAATGTTGCAAAGATGATGGGAGACAATAAACCTCATAACTTGGAGTCGATGTCAGGAGATGATTGTTGGAAGATCTTTGAGCATCATGCATTGTTAAACAACAAACCTCAAGATGTTGAGTTGTTCAAGGAGAAAATTGTAGAAAAATGCAATGGGTTGCCGTTAGCTGCAAAGACTCTTGGTGGTCTTTTACGTTGTAAAGAAAAAGATGAATGGGAAAAAGTACTAGAGCACA
This sequence comes from Fragaria vesca subsp. vesca, assembly GCF_000184155.1. Classification (NCBI taxonomy): domain Eukaryota; kingdom Viridiplantae; phylum Streptophyta; class Magnoliopsida; order Rosales; family Rosaceae; genus Fragaria; species Fragaria vesca. Next base: position 489 of record NW_004441591.1, on the reverse strand, counting down.
AGATGTGGAAAATATCAGACCAGATGGGCATCCTTCCAGCATTAAAACTGAGCTATCATTATCTCCCTTCGACTTTGAAACGGTGTTTCTCCTACTGTGCAATACTTCCGAATGATTATGAATTTGAGGAGATGCAATTGGTCTTTTATTGGATGGCTGAGGGCTTGATTCAGCAGCAACCAGAAGAAAACAAACAAATGGAAGATTTGGGACGTGACAATTTTCAAGAGTTGGTGTCCAGGTCATTATTTCAAAAATCAAGCAAAACAGAGTCGAAATACATAATGCATGACCTGGTTACTGATTTGGCACGTTGGGCTGCAGGAAGCTCATGTTCTAGATTGGAGGATATGCAGAATTATGACTCGCAACATAGATGTTTGCCCAAGGTTCGTCATTCATCTTACATTCCTGGTTGGTGTGACGGGGTTAAGAAGTTTGAGGTCTATTCTGAAGCTACATGTTTGCGGACGTTCTTACCACTTTCAC
>NW_004441590.1:0-1195 GCF_000184155.1 Fragaria vesca subsp. vesca | reverse complement strand
TGTTCAACATACACTTCCTCTTTGAGGATACCATTTAAGAAAGCACTTTTCACATCCATTTGAAATAATGTGAACTTCAAATAACAAGCAACAGCAAGCAAAAGTCTAACAGACTCAAGTCTAGCAACAGGAGCGAAAGTCTCATCAAAGTCTAGACCCTCTATCTGAGAATACCCTTGAACAACAAGTCTGGCCTTGTTTCAGGTAATGATTCCTTTTTCATCAGTTTTGTTCTTAAACACCCACTTGGTTCCTATGACATTCTTATCACTAGGTCTAGGAACTAAATGCCACACTTTACTTCTCTCAAATTGATTCAACTCCTCTTGCATGGCACTGATCCAGTCAGCATCAAGCAAGGCTTCTTTGACAGACTTTGGTTCTATTGTAGAAACAAAACCGTAGAAGGAAATGGTGTTGATGTCATCTTTGTGTAATGCTATGAAACACTTTAACACAGTAAAGTTACTTACCAAAAGACCAGACTTACTCTTGGTCTTTCTTGGTTCGGACACATCACTAATTATGTCAGAGGGATCATGATCCTTCTGAACTTGTCTCTTTCCGGCTCTGTGTGGTGGCTGGATGGCAAGTGTAGCATCCCTCCTAGGTGTAGAAGAATCTGTCTCATTGTCCAGCTCGGGGCCTTCATTATCTTGAGAAGAAGAATCCTCATTTGATGACTGCTCAGGATTAGTTTCCTATTCAAACACAACACACCCATCATTCATGCAAACAAGTGCATCATTTATAGCAACATTTACAGACTCCATAATTTTACAACTCCTCTTGTTGTACACTCTATATGCTCGACTATTCAAGGCATAACCGAGGAATACACCCTTATCACAGATGGCATCAAACTTGGTGAGGTACTCTCTGTCCCTATATATGAAGCAAGGACTCCCAAAAACTTTAAGATGAGCAATGTTTGGCTTCTTACCTCTCCAAATCTCATAGGGAGTTTTGGTTGTTCCAGGCCTAAAAATCACACGATTCAAAGTGTAGCAAGCATTGTTAACCGCTTCGGCCCAAAAAGAATGATCAAGACCAGATGCAGCTAGCATGACTCTAGACATCTCAACTAAAACCCTATTCTTTCTTTCAACTATACCATTTTGCTGTGGGGTAATAAGAGCTGAGAATTCATGATGCACACCAAATTCCTCACAATAATCATCAAACAAAGAGTTCT
>NW_004441589.1:0-1088 GCF_000184155.1 Fragaria vesca subsp. vesca | reverse complement strand
AACGCTTGCGTCTAACGCTCACGTTGCACCATAATGACATTTTACCTCATTATGGTGGAAAAGACGGTGTATAAATATACGCGCATATCCCCTATATAAATTATTATTTTATATAGGGCTACAACGATTGCGTCTAACGCTCACGTGACACCATAATGGAATTTTACCTCAGTATGGTGGAAAAGCACGTATAGCTAGCTAGCATTCTCTCATATACATATTATTCTCATAATCATCCACATATGGATATATTTATATACTCACCGAAATTCTCAATTTCGGTTATTCTCCAACAACATAAATTATTTCGCATGCACATTATTTAAAACAAAAGTCCACTCACAAATTAGGCCTAAGCCTGATGTCGATCTGGGGCCTCGTCAGCTCGAGCCTCCTCACGACCTGTTCCAAATATAATATTAAGTTCCCAGCCGAAATTCCAATATTTACACAAAATAGGCAGAAATTAATCGAGAGCCATTAACACGCTCATCATTGCCTAACTTCGAAATGGTCCACATTTCAACCCTAGAACCAGCAGCCGTAACTACACCTTCCCACAGATTAAACAACTTAATCCAACGGCCGGATTCTACATAAATTAACCGCCAAAAATACTAACTTCGAAAATTCATAAACCTATCCAAAACTCATCCAAAAATTCCATAACTCACTTCAATAAACTCCCCTTAATATTCCAAATTTAACAACATTAAAATCTCCCAACCGGCGGCTCCGCCGGCAGCGGCGGCCGGAGGCCAATTCCGGTGACCTCCAATTCCTATGAAATTTTAATATCATCTTCCTCTCATCATGCTCTACAACTTTCCTAACTAGCACAAACCCAAAATCCAAGCCTAGCTATGCCAATCGAACAAAAAAATCAAAAACGCCATAAAACTTCCACCTCAAATTTTTCCTTACCTAGCTCAAGAGGGAGTGAGTCCTTTTAGGGCAAGGCTGCTGGGTTGGAGGGCTACAAAACCATACCAAGCTTGCCCGGATTGGTGGCCGGAGGAGGGAGTTCCGGCGAAATGCTTCCCGGCGTTTCCGGCGGGTTTTCTCCTCTTCCGGCGGGTTAGAGGCTC
>NW_004441588.1:0-2821 GCF_000184155.1 Fragaria vesca subsp. vesca | reverse complement strand
AGTAACATATTGCTGAAAGATTGAANAAATTTGTAAAGGGAGATATGGCTCTCTTACCAGATCAATAGTTTGATAACCAAAGTGGAGCAGAGTTCTTCTTTCTTTCATATAGAGTGAGAGACGTATTAACATGAATAACATCTGAGAGGGGATGAGATTGCTTTAATGAAGCACAACCTTCTAAGCTTTCTGGTAAACCAAACGTTGGCTTTCCTCGATCATCAGCGTCTCGAGTGATGGTAAGGTTTAATGTAGACGTTTAGGTTATCCAGAATTGTTATATTATTTAATATTTATCTGTAATATTATATTTATAAAAATATTATTTAATTATTTTAAAACGGATCCGGGTCCTTAACGGGTCGGATCAACCTCGATCCGTATCCGATCCGTTTAATAAACGGGTAAACGGATCCGGGTCCTTAACGGATCAACGGGTCAAATTTTCGATCCAGACCCGTTTAAAAACTACGGATCCGGAGCGGGTCTGGATCAATATCCGGTCCATTTACAGGTCTAATGACTAGTCTATGGGCATTTTATATATCAAGTCCCCACTCAAGACGTATCTTGAACGAGAACTTGGGGAGACTTGTAGTCGGTAGTTGAGAACTACCTTCCCCGCCCATAGACCAGTCATGAAACTTGTAAACCGATATCCAGGCTACCTCGTTATGATGAAATATCATTCGTGCCACATCGGGAAGGTGCTTCTCCAAGCTCCACAAGAAGACACCGTAATAATAGTTATGTATAGTTTGTCCCACATTGGAAACATGTAAAAGGAGGGAACCTTCCTTAGCTATAAAAGGAAGGGTTCCCATACGTAGAAACTCTCTTTAGCTGAAAGGGACTGAATCTCTCTAGCTGAAAGGGACTGAATCTCTCTAGCTGATCTGATGGATGATGGATAGAGGAGGGCTGACTGAATCTCTCTCTCTCCCGATCCCAAGGGCCTATTGGCCATGATAGTAGAACCTTAAGTGGATGTAGTCATGTCCTTCGATGGCATGGTGAACCATTATACATCTTTGCCTTTTGCCCATGATGTTTATTGTTCATGATTGTTCGTTCCACCGTGATTCTACATGTTCCTCTGAGATTATGTAAAAACATTAGAGTCACCGAGATCGTAAGACCCAACGTAAGACTGACCTCGTAAGGCCAAGGAACGACCCATCTCGGATAAGTGTCCCCAGGAGAAGCATGTAACACCTCGAATGGGAACACTTCGCTTGCCGTTATTGATACAAATGAAGAGGTAAATTTAGTTATACCATAGCTGCTAATGGTAGCTAGATGGAACTTTCAAAGAGAGTTTGGTTTTCATGATTATAGTACAATGTGCTTACACACTCCACATGGAATTCTCAGTTTCAGTGACCCCAATAATCTCATCATGCAAGATATTGTCTCAGTTTCAGTGACTCCATGCAAGATATTATTTCAAAGACTTGACCTAAAAGACACAAGAATCACATGTTTGTTTGCTGTCAATTTCAAAGGTACAACGTTTGGATGGAATCACGTATTTGATTGTTTCATATATTCTTGGATTCCTTGTATATGCGTACTCGGTTCTCCACTGGTCCAAATTGAAGTGAAATACAGTCCATTCATTCATCTGATATTTGATTGAATGGACTGCATTTCATTCCAATTTGGACTAGTGGAAAACCGAGTATACATACACAAGGAATCTAGCTAGAATGAAACAATCGAATCCGTGATAACTGATAAAGTATCTGATATTTGAACAAATTAACTTGTTCTACATACACCATAAAAATGAGGAAGCTTAAGGTTTGCTGAGTCTAGAATTGACCCGACTGTTCAGATAGTAGGGGATAAGTGATAAATGAGCGAGTGTCATATCTAGATAGAAGAAAAATATCATAGGAGCTCCTCCTGCCATATTTATATATGCAGAAGGTAGCACGCAGGTTCACAGAAAATCTGGTGGCGATCATTTTTGGCCGTCAGAAAAAATGATCATAGGTCCCTCAATCACTTGTGTTGTTCGTCAATGACGATATTTATGCTCGTCTGTCAAGCAGCTCCAGTATGTATGTGCTTAATCAATCATGCACAAATAAAGAAACATATCTGATATGTGCTTAATCAATCAAGCAGATCGACATTTTTGAGATGCAAGTGCATGGCTACTATACGTTTGAGCCCAGGAAAAAAGACAGGGAAGTAGGACGGAGCTGACCCGACCGAACATGCAAAACTATAGTAGGGCTCTAATGCCATCATATTCAACAATGTAAATTGTGAATGCTTATAGAGGCTTCACTATTTAATATGTTTCTTTTTTCATAAATAAAAATAAATAAAAACTCGAATGAACTTTCGGTAATTACTTTTAGAAAAGTAATGCTAGGTGAACTAACTTTTAAGGAACCATCTAGAACCCACCTTGAGTGGCAGCTTATGTGGCATAACTATGATCATTTTTTCTGGCTAGAACACTTCGCTCGCCATTATTGAATTGATACAGTGGAACATAAGGTATGTATGGACAAATTCTGTCCTAGTTTTTCACATTCTTGGGCAATCTCACAAAGATATATCTACACTGGGATCTATATATGTTTTGTTCTGTTTTTTCCATGCAAGAGCTTTTTTGAAGTGTGAACTGTTGGAACTTGTGTGGTATTTATCCCACATTGAAGAAGAATTCAATGTGTGAGTCTTTATATGGAAACACCCATGTGACTCATTAAATGGATGATAGGCCTAGTATGGGCTTGGTGGGCTTTCTATTGGGTTTCCAATAGAAATAAATAAATATATATATTAATATATATATATTTAA
>NW_004441587.1:0-7152 GCF_000184155.1 Fragaria vesca subsp. vesca | reverse complement strand
TAGCTATAAAAGGAAGGGTTCCCATACGTAGAAACTCTCTTTAGCTGAAAGGGATTGAATCTCTCTAGCTGAAAGGGACTGAATCTCTCTAGCTGATCTGATGGATGATGGATAGAGGAGGGCTGACTGAATCTCTCTCTCTCCCGATCCCAAGGGCCTATTGGCCATGATAGTAGAACCTTAAGTGGATGTAGTCATGTCCTCCGATGGCATGGTGAACCATTATACATCTTTGCCTTTTGCCCATGATGTTTATTGTTCATGATTGTTCGTTCCACCGTGATTCTACATGTTCCTCCGAGATTATGTAAAAACATTAGAGTCACCGAGATCGTAAGACCCAACGTAAGACTGACCTCGTAAGGCCAAGGAACGACCCATCTCGGATAAGTGTCCCCAGGGGAAAGCATGTAACAACCTCGAATGGGAACACTTCGCTTGCCGTTATTGATACAAATGAAGAGGTAAATTTAGTTATACCATAGCTGCTAATGGTAGCTAGATGGAACTTTCAAAGAGAGTTTGGTTTTCATGATTATAGTACAATGTGCTTACACACTCCACATGGAATTCTCAGTTTCAGTGACCCCAATAATCTCATCATGCAAGATATTGTCTCAGTTTCAGTGACTCCATGCAAGATATTATTTCAAAGACTTGACCTAAAAGAACACAAGAATCACATGTTTGTTTGCTGTCAATTTCAAAGGTACAACGTTTGGATGGAATCACGTATTTGATTGTTTCATATATTCTTGGATTCCTTGTATATGCGTACTCGGTTCTCCACTGGTCCAAATTGAAGTGAAATACAGTCCATTCATTCATCTGATATTTGATTGAATGGACTGCATTTCATTCCAATTTGGACTAGTGGAAAACCGAGTATACATACACAAGGAATCTAGCTAGAATGAAACAATCGAATCCGTGATAACTGATAAAGTATCTGATATTTGAACAAATTAACTTGTTCTACATACACCATAAAAATGAGGAAGCTTAAGGTTTGCTGAGTCTAGAATTGACCCGACTGTTCAGATAGTAGGGGATAAGTGATAAATGAGCGAGTGTCATATCTAGATAGAAGAAAAATATCATAGGAGCTCCTCCTGCCATATTTATATATGCAGAAGGTAGCACGCAGGTTCACAGAAAATCTGGTGGCGATCATTTTTGGCCGTCAGAAAAAATGATCATAGGTCCCTCAATCACTTGTGTTGTTCGTCAATGACGATATTTATGCTCGTCTGTCAAGCAGCTCCAGTATGTATGTGCTTAATCAATCATGCACAAATAAAGAAACATATCTGATATGTGCTTAATCAATCAAGCAGATCGACATTTTTGAGATGCAAGTGCATGGCTACTATACGTTTGAGCCCAGGAAAAAAGACAGGGAAGTAGGACGGAGCTGACCCGACCGAACATGCAAAACTATAGTAGGGCTCTAATGCCATCATATTCAACAATGTAAATTGTGAATGCTTATAGAGGCTTCACTATTTAATATGTTTCTTTTTTCATAAATAAAAATAAATAAAAACTCGAATGAACTTTCGGTAATTACTTTTAGAAAAGTAATGCTAGGTGAACTAACTTTTAAGGAACCATCTAGAACCCACCTTGAGTGGCAGCTTATGTGGCATAACTATGATCATTTTTTCTGGCTAGAACACTTCGCTCGCCATTATTGAATTGATACAGTGGAACATAAGGTATGTATGGACAAATTCTGTCCTAGTTTTTCACATTCTTGGGCAATCTCACAAAGATATATCTACACTGGGATCTATATATGTTTTGTTCTGTTTTTTCCATGCAAGAGCTTTTTTGAAGTGTGAACTGTTGGAACTTGTGTGGTATTTATCCCACATTGAAGAAGAATTCAATGTGTGAGTCTTTATATGGAAACACCCATGTGACTCATTAAATGGATGATAGGCCTAGTATGGGCTTGGTGGGCTTTCTATTGGGTTTCCAATAGAAATAAATAAATATATATATTAATATATATATATTTAATAAAAGTCAAAGATTGGGCTTTATCTAATCATTGGGATGCACTAGTGAGAGTGCTCCAATATCTAAAACATACAATGAATTATGGATTGGATTATACAAAATATCCTCCCGTATTAGAAGGATATTGTGATGCTAATTGGATTTCCAATCATTCGGAAAGTAAGTCCACAAGTGGTTATGTATTTACCCTTGGAGAAGCAGCCGTATCTTGGAAATCATCAAAGCAAACAGAGAATACACGATCGACTATGGAAGCGGAGTTTGTAGGCTTAGATAAAGCCTGACCGAAGAAGCGGAATGGCTCCAAACTTCCTAGAGGGTATTCCATTGTGGCCAAAGCCTGTTACTGCCATTTGCATACATTGTGATAGTATGGCTGCTCTTACAAGAGCGAAGAACCAAATCTACAATGGCAAATCGAGGCATATAAGGCGTCGTCACAGACAATACGAGGCTTGCTCAAGAATGAAATTATTTCCATCGACTATGTAAAGTCCAAGGAGAATATAGTAGATCCTTTGACAAAAGGCCTAAATAGAGAGCAAGTAGTATTTACATCGAGGGGAATGGGCTTTAAACCAATACAATGAGTCATTACTTGGCGGAAACCTAACCTAGCAACATTGGAGATCCCATGGTCTAGGTTTAATAGGCGAACTAGTTGGGGAAGACTCAAGGAGCATAAATATACATATATGCTCATTCCTATGATGATTTGAAGTGTATTTTTTTGTTGACGATTAAGGGTTGGATATTTATTTATTCTTAATAATGCTAATAGCTTTTAAAGTGGAATAGTACGGACTATTCTTGATTGACATTACCTATATGAGATTGATGTAGAGTCGCATCTTTGAGAACCGAGATGGCTACGTTCTCTAAAATTCTCATGAAGAAGGATTTTGTTCAACACCGAAATAAACACAACCGTAAGAATTGAACTATGTGTAGATATGATATGTGTGATATTTGTTGTCTCGATTTACTACAAAACGTGGTTAGTTCAAGACTAAAGTTCACTACCACAAAGTAAGTCCAATAAGTACTCACTACGAAAGGTTCAAGTCCAAAAGACACCTTTTCCGATGCATATCATATTTAGTTTCTTGGAAATAGTAAAATAAGTTCCTCTCATTATCTTATTTTCTATTCAAATGTGGGGTATTATTAGAATTTGAATAGAAAATGTGAGGTATTGTTGGAACTTGTGTGGTATTTATCCCACATTGAAGAAGAATTAAATGTGTGAGTCTTTATATGGAAACACCCATATGATAAGTTCCTCTCACTGTAATGCCATGCATGCCCGGAAGAATTAAATGTTACTATCACTCATTCATTATGCATTTGTTTTTTTCAGTGAAATACAGTTGCACTTAGTCGGTTAGTCCTGAAATCAGGCGTTTGTCTTTTTCAGTGAAATACAGTTGAAAAGCCCAAATTGGCTTTTTGGCCTAAGAAAGTATGAAGAAAGTCGATCTGCAGCAAAAGTTGTTTCACGTGTAGTCATAAATGGAGGATCCCATAATGACCCAGAAGTTGATGGCTATTGTGACCTGAATTGGCTTTCTTCTGGTGGCAATGATAACGAGGAGGATATATTCCAGAGGTATATTGTCTGAGAATTCTTTTATGTTGGAATATAAGAACTTCACTCGTTTTGTCTAGTTCATTAACTTGCAAGCTTGTAATCTTTCGTGAGATTAAAAATAATTTTCTGTTTTACATGTCAATAATTTGATAATTATTAGCCTTAGCCTAGCTGTTTGATTTGTTTTTGCTGTTGAATGACCCTTGGTTAATATTAGGAAAAAAAGTCCAAACCGTATCTGACCTTTTAACGAAGCAAAGCTTTGGTATCCATCTTTCAAAAACTTCAAAACGGTATCCCATCTTTTGACCCCGACATAAAATCGGTATCTGGGGCTAACGGGGGACGTTGGCTCCTTTACGGAAATATATTAAATTCAAATTGTAAAGGGTATTTCGAAAACAGGCTCGATTTGTCGTCCAATTAAGACCTCCTCCCCGAAGCCGTCCTTGTTCTTCAATCGTTCTATAACCATGTACGCAGAGCCGAAGAAGGCCCACCACGCGCTCGACCACGCCGGCTCCTTCAAGAAACTCTACAACTCCATGGAGACCATGCGTTCCGCCAGCAGCTCTTTTAAAGGAAAGGTGAAGAGACTTTGCAGCTTTTTCGAAACGGACAAGCTCCCGCCGCCTCGAAACGTTTCGGAGGAGACAATTCAATCGCTTGGGAAGCAGCTCAGGCCGTCGAAATCCATGGTGCATTCAAAGTCTCTGGGGCCAGATTTTCAGGTGCTGTCGATTAGGCTGCCGGGGACGGATGACAGGATTGTAATGTACCTCACTAGCTTGCGCGGGGTTCGCAGGACTTATGAGGATTGTTATGCTGTGAAGAATATATTCCGAGGGTTTGGGGTTTGGGTTGATGAGAGTGATATTTCCATGGATTCGGCTTATAGGAAAGAGTTGCAGAGAGTTTTGGGTGCCAAGAATGTGAGTTTGCCTCAGGTTTTTATAAAGGGGAAATATGTGGGTGGTGCCGAGGTGATCAAGCAGCTGTTTGAGACCGGAGAGTTGGCAAAGATATTGCAAGGGCTTCCCAGTCGGAAACCTAGGTCTGTGTGTGGGGGTTGTGGGGATGCGAGGTTTGTGCCGTGCATGAATTGCAGTGGGAGCAGGAAGGTGTTTTGATGAGGATGATGACACGCCCAAGAGATGCTCCGAGTGCAATGAGAATGGTATTCGGTGTCCTAATTGTTGTTGTTAAAGTTATTAAATGCTGCAATTGCCTCTTGCATATTTTAGAGGCTGTGTCTGCTGTTGTTGATAAAATAAGCAATTAAACAAGGTCGAGAATAGTTGATGGGGATCCAAATGTCTCTTTGGTTTGTGGTTTTTTTCGTTTTGGTGTCTTGATTGTTCATCTGTTGGGTACTGATGTTCATTCACTCTTTGGACTGGACCACCTATATTTGTTCTCTTTCGTGTAGAGAGAGAGAGTCGTTCTACACAGAGAGAGAGAGAGAGAGTTGGAGGCAGATGGAGAATAAGGGAAAGAGGATAGAGTTAAGGTGGCATGGGTTGAGGGTTATTAGGTGATTAGACAAAAATACCCTTTACAATTTGAATTTAATATGTTTCCGTAACGGAGCCAACGTCCCCCGTTAGTCCTAGATACCAATCTTATGTCGGGGTCAAAATGTGAGATATCGTTTTGAAGTTTTTGAAAGGTAGGATACCAAAGCTTTGCTTCGTTAAAAGGTCAGATATGGTTTGGACTTTTTTCCCTTAATATTAACGGCAATAGGTTGGATTTCAATATGTTTGGCTTCAACGTTGGTTTTCTAGCATGCAAATGATCTAACCAACAAATTGTATTCAAGAACTTAACTGTTGCTTAACACCTTTCCATAAATCCATAATTGAAGTTCCTTAAAACTTGTCCATGAGGGATTTAGAAAATCAACGATTTCGATCTTATTCACGGTATAAAGTGAAGTTTAAGATGACACAAATGAAGAGGTAAATTTAGTTATACCATAGCTAATGAACTTTCAAAGAGAGTTTGGTTTTCATGATTGTAGTACAATGTGCTTAATTACACACTCTCTCCACGTGCTCGCTAGATGACCCCAATAATCTCATCATGCAAGATATTGTTTCAAAGATTTGACCTAAGAGAAAATAAAAGAACACAAGAATCGCATGTTTGTTTGCTGTCAATTTCAAAGGTACTACCTTTGGATAATATCACGTATTTGATTGGTTGTTTCATATATTCTTTGATTCCTCATTTCACTTCAATTTGGACCAGTGGAATCTAGCTAAAATGAAACAATCCAGTACGTCATAATTGACAAAGTATCCAATATTTGAACAAACTTGTTCTACATACACCCCACCATAAAGGAAGCTAAGGTTTGCTGAGTCTAGAATTGGCCCGCGCCGACTGTTCAGATAGTAGGGGCTGTAGGGCATAAGTGATAAGTGAGCAAGAAACTCAAAAACCATACATGAGATCACATTTAGATAGAAGAAAAATATCATAGGAGCTACGTCTTTATCTATCACCTGCCATATTTATATGACGGAGCCGGCAAAACTATAGTTCCAATGGAGGCTACTAATGTCATCATAATCAACAATGTAAACTGTGAATGCGGCTTCACTATTTAATATGTTTCTTTTTTCATTAAAAATAAAATAAATAAAAGACCTTAATGGGAACACTTCGCTCGCCGTTATTGATATAGTGGAATATAAGGTATGTATGGACAAGTTCTGTCCTACTTTTTCAGTCTTGGGCAACCTCACAAAGATCTACACTGGGATCTATATGTTTTGTTCTGTTTTTTCCATGCAATAGTTTTTTTGAAGTGTGAACCACGCTCATCGCCTCATCCTCAATCATTGGGTTCAAACTGGATAGTAGTGATGTCCCAATCATAATGGAGTGGGTGTGCTATGGGAATTAACACGACCGATTGGTGCTATACTTCTGTAGATTTCTCGGTGATAGGGAGATCTGCCAAAACACTTGCGATTTCATAGGAATCATAGTAGAGGTTTCAAGAGCCTGCAATGGTCATGGGCCTGTTATTTTGGGCTCAAAGAAGACCCAGTGTAGTATATAGATAGACTTGTGAATATCAGCATCATTTTGACACAAAAGAGATTAGAGAAATTTTAAATACACATTTCTAATCTCTTAATACACACCCCTATTATTTTATATTTCACATCACATTTGATAGATATGTTTAATTACAAAAACATCCATCAATTATTAGGGGAAAAAAAAAAACTTCCTCTTCCTTAAAACCTTAACTCTTTTCCACTATTATTATGCATCAAGAGAAAAGAAATAAAAACCTCTTCTCCAAAATTCATCACCTGAATTTCGATTACAGTCGTAATCACATGTACTATTTACCGATCTATTTGGTTTTTTTTTATCAACTTTAGTTTTTATCTTGCAGACTAAATACTAGTTTTTATGCTATTGTACTTTTACTAGTTTCTTAACTTTGAAAAAATTATGTATGTTCAATATTTTTTTTCTTCAAATTCTAGCCGATTGATGTGATATTGGAGATT
>NW_004441586.1:0-1271 GCF_000184155.1 Fragaria vesca subsp. vesca | reverse complement strand
ATGAGAGTTAGAATTCAAAATATGAATGCTAGAGCTGTTGAAAATTTGAAACAAACCTTCACCATACAGTAACACAGATTTACTTTTACCATCAAATACATTGTAGGCATAATTTTGGGAATAAAATGAAAAGAATTGAAATTTGTTTAGTCATTGTGGTTTGAAGTCGATATCTGTTTAGTCATTGTGGTTTTATTTTAATTTGGATAGTCATTAAAGTCACAATTTTTTATCCAAATAGTCCTTATGATTTTATTTTAATCTGAATAGTCCTTAAAGTCATGATTTTTCATCTAAATAGTCATTCTGACAATTTTCTCAGTTAAAAGGCATAAGGACTATTTGGATAAAAAATCATGACTTTAAGAACTATTCAGATTGAAATAAAACCATAAGGACTATTTGGATAAAAAAACGTGACTTTAAGGACTATTTAGATTAAAATAAAACCATAAAGACTAAACAGATATCGATTTTAAACCACAAGGACTATACAATATTTTACCCAAATGAAAATTTCCATCAAAGCTTGCAATAGCAAGAAATGAGGAAAGGTTTGAGGCTGCAAGTTTGTCTCACCGGCTCTTCCGTTAGCTTGTCTCGCAGTACAATGAAGAACCCAAAAGAATCGGGTCTCGACCCAAAATCTATATTACAAGACTAACATTGTCTGAAGAAAGACATTGAAATCTTCTTGACAAATAGAGGAAACCTCACCTCTCAATTAAAACATATAATAAGATCAAGGATGAAAAGAGAAGGAAACAGAGAGAGATGGCAAGGATGAAAGAAGAAGATGAAGAGGAAAAGGCCAGGTAAATCATGGTTTTATTTTTACCTTGGAGTTGGATGAACGTACTTAACGGCGTCTATGGCAGAGTAGACAAATTTACTATATACTAAAGTTGAGTTACTGTAGCTAAGGACCGCATACTTTTACAGTTTTGCCCCTATTTTGCGTTTATTTACATTATTGCCACCACTTACCTGATGTTCTTGGCTGTTGTTGTGTGGCCACGTCATTACTGCGTCTTTCTCTTCCTTTTATTTCTTCTATTGAACTCAGCCACCGACTCTCTCTATCTCCTTAATCAGTCCTTATTCCTTCTTCGTCTCTCGCTCTCCTCGCTTCCCTCAGATTGGAATAGGTAAGGTTTGCTATTCGATCTGGGTTTAAATCTTTTCTGGGTGTTGCTCTGTATATAGTTTCTATCTTTCTCCCTGTGTTTTGTGATTTTGATTTGGGTGATTGTATTTATAGGTAAATGTAT
>NW_004441585.1:0-1051 GCF_000184155.1 Fragaria vesca subsp. vesca | reverse complement strand
TGGAGAATGTTTACTATGTACCCGCAATGAAGAGAAATTTAGTCTCTTGGGATCTTTTGATAGAACTTGGTTATAGTTTTCTTTATGACATTAATGGAATAAAGATTTTTAAGAATTCATTACTTATTGGTTCTGCTCTTCGTTTGAATGGTTATTTGCAACTTCAGTGTTCTTTACCTTCTCAATCAGTCTTTGCTATTGAGAATTCTGCAGAAAATTCAAATGTTTTAAGTAATAACACTACTCTTGGTGTTAAAAGAACCATGTTTAATGAAAAATCTGCATACCTGTGGCATAGAAGACTTGGCCACATATCAAAAGATAGAATCAAAACACTCATAAAGCTTAAGATGTTACCAGAATTAGATTTCTCAGACTTAAACGAATGTGTGGAATGTTATAAGGGAAAAATGACTAACAAATCAAGTAAAGGTGCATATAGAAGTAAAAGTTTATTAGAGTTAATTCATACTGATATATGTGGACCCTTCAGCCACCACACAATCTGTGGAAACGTCTACTTCATTACATTCATAGATGATTTTTCACGGTTCTGTCACATTAAGCTGTTATCAGAAAAATCACAGTCTTTAGAAGCTTTTAAGATTTTCAAAACTGAAGTTGAACTTCAACTTGGTTTGAAAATTAAAACTGTGAGGTCTGATAGAGGGGGAGAATATTTTGGAAGATATACTGAAACTGGTCAACATAAAGGGCCATTTGCCTTGTTTCTTGAGGAACATGGCATTTTAGCACAGTATACGGTTCCATATACACCTCAACAGAATGGAGTGGCAGAGAGAAAGAATAGAACTTTTTTAAACATGGTTAGAAGCATGATGTGTACCTCAGGATTACCTAAATTTTTAGGGGGTGAAGCTTTAAGAACTGCGAATTATATTTGCAATAGGGCCCCAAGTAAATCAGTTGATAAAACTCCTTATGAGTTATGGCATGGCAGGAAACCAAGCTTGCATCACATGCATGTCTGGGGGTTGTAAAGCTGAGGCTAGGATTTATAATCCTGATTTTAAGTAAACTTGATCCTAAA
>NW_004441584.1:0-1017 GCF_000184155.1 Fragaria vesca subsp. vesca | reverse complement strand
TCTTGAGGAACATGGCATTTTAGCACAGTATACGGTTCATATACACCTCAACAGAATGGAGTGGCAGAGAGAAAGAATAGAACTTTTTTAAACATGGTTAGAAGCATGATGTGTACCTCAGGATTACCTAAATTTTTAGGGGGTGAAGCTTTAAGAACTGCGAATTATATTTGCAATAGGGCCCCAAGTAAATCAGTTGATAAAACTCCTTATGAGTTATGGCATGGCAGGAAACCAAGCTTGCATCACATGCATGTCTGGGGTTGTAAAGCTGAGGCTAGGATTTATAATCCTGATTTAAGTAAACTTGATCCTAAATCTGTTAGTTGTCATTTTATAGGTTACTGTGAAAAATCAAAAGGGTATAAACTGTACTCAAAACACCATTCGCCAAGAATTTTTGAAACTCATCAAGTCAAATTTCTTGGTGAAACAATTTGCAATGCAGAGTACGTGGATTTATCCACAGACTTTGAGTAAGTTACAGAGGATTCAGAAAATTCACAAAACCTACAAAATGTGTCTGTCTCATCATTAGTTTCAGATACACCTACAGTAAACGAAAATCTGAATGAAACTAATATTTTGGGGGAAGAAACAGACAATGAGCCGTTAAATCAAAATATTTCTGAAAATATGGAGACTGATGAAACTTTAGAAATTTCAGAAACTCCAGAAAACTTAGAAACTCTTGAGACACAGCCTGAACCTAATTTTAAACCGAGAAGATCCAAAAGGGATAAAGTTCCCACTTTTGGAGCTGACAGTGACTACATGGTATTTGCTCAAGAAATTGAACAAGCACTGGAAGTAGAAACTGATCCAAAAACCTTTAAAGCAGCTATAGAAAGTGAGGATTCAGCTAAGTGGCAAGAAGCCATGGATGCAGAAATTGAATCCATGAAGCATAACAAGGTATGGGACTTGGTTAAAGATACAGGTAATCAAAAGGCAATAGGCTGTAAGTGGGTTTTAAGTACTAAGAGAGATGCTAGGGAAATATAGAGAGATATAAGG
>NW_004441583.1:0-1287 GCF_000184155.1 Fragaria vesca subsp. vesca | reverse complement strand
TCGTTGACCCTCCTGAGGATGAAGAAGATGATGAGGATAGGATGCAAAAGTTCACCGAACTTGTTGGTGCTTCAAAGTCAATGTTGTCAAAAATTGACGTGTTGACAAAGGCCTTTGCAAAAAGCGAGGAACAAAAGGCAGGGATACAAGCTGACTTGTCATCCCAGCAAGAAAAATGGAAGGTTGAAAAGATGAGTTTCCAGAATTCTCTTGAGATTTGTGAGGAAACGATAGAGAATCTCACTGTTGAGATATCTTCTCTCAGGTCTGCTAAGATAGCTCTTGAAGACTCTATTAAAGAGTCCCAACAACAATTTTTGAAGTTCTCTCTGGGGTCTGAAAAGCTAACTAAGTTGGTTGGGTTAGGTAGACCAGATAAGAACAAACAAGGTTTAGGTTTTGAGACTAGAGAAGGGTCCAAAAACAATGGGACTGTGTTTGTTAAGAGTAAGGAACCCATTGTTAGCTCCCTGACCAACAAGGTTGAGCCTTCAAAAAGGTTCAAACCGATTTGTCATCATTGTGGCATTCCTGGTCATATTCGTCCTTTTTGTAGGAAGCTAAAGAACAGTCATCCCAATCCTAAGAGAAACCAAGTTGAGGGAAGTCCTAAGAGAGATCAAACTGTTGCAGATATGTTCTCATCGTTCCAAGCCTCGTTAGAAAAGTCCTTACAGGAATTTGCTAGAATAGCTAAGAGCTTGTCAGGTCCTTCCTCCGAAAAAACTCATAGAAACCCTAACTAGGTTAAGAAGTCAGACACTAGGTCACGAGCTCTCAAAGCTCCACAAAAATATCCAAAACCCTATGATATCTGTGGTCAGGACTCTGAGGAAGAGATTATTTGTTTCTTTTCTCGAGTTATGCTTAGCTTAGAACTAGCTCCTAAGTCTAGGACTGTGGCAGTTTGTCGCATAGCTCTTACAGCTCTTACAGCCAGACGATCAGATTCATGGTATGTGGATAGTGGATGCTCAAGGCATATGACTGGAGACCCCAAATGGTTTACATCTATGGATGACACTCATCCTGAGGGTAATGTAGGGTTCGGTGATGGGGCTAAGGCTCCAATCATTGGATGTGGAACAGTGAACGCTCCTGGTCTTCCAAGTTTGAAAGATGTGTTACTTGTCAAGGGGTTAGAAGTCAGTCTTCTTAGTGTGAGTCAGATTGTAGATGAGCATGAGTCGGTCACTTTTGATCGATCGAGATGTGTTGTTCTTGATGGGAAAGGTAAAAACATTATGAGGGGAGAAAGGACAAGAGATCAATGTTATTGTATTGTTG
>NW_004441582.1:0-1049 GCF_000184155.1 Fragaria vesca subsp. vesca | reverse complement strand
AGACTTTAACAATCACAACAGAGAAAAATTTACAGATTTAATGCAGATAGCTTTAGGCTTCTAAAAGTCATTGAAAAAAATCAATTTTCACCCAATTGACATACCTTGGCATCTGCTACAGCGCTGCAATGTTAGCGGAAGCAAACAATAACACAGAATTGCAGCACCAATCAACCATAACAACAATCAAAACACCAATCAAGAACACAGAGAATCTAGAAAACACAAATTCCATCCGGACAACTCCAGCTATCCTAACGTATGTGCACTCCGGGCGTGCTCTAGGGTTCTCTAATTTGTTCTTAATCTTACCTGAATCGTGAGTGATGGGTCTTGAATCCCAATGAGTTCATGAACGAACTCGCGCGCTTCTTCCCTCGCCAAAAACCAGAACCCAGAAAACTTGTCGTTCTAAAACAACGACCAGAATAGAATCCCTTTGTTTTGGGGTTTTCTGTGAATCGGGCCTTGGGCTTGGGTCACGCGGCTCACAGGCCCAGCTTTAGTTTCTGAATGGGTCAACGAATTTTGTTGGCCCGGTTTACTGAAATTTTTTTTTTTTTGTTGTTGTTTCTGAAGCATAGCATATGAACATGTAATTGCTATTGTGTTGATTTTACTGAAACGATTTATATGCGAGGCTAAGAGCGCCAAGCTCTGATGCCATTTAATAGAAAACTAAAACTAATTATACCATAGTTAGCGCAAGCATATAAACACAAACAACACACATAGAACTTAAGACTTACCAGCGTTGTTAATGGAGATCGCCATGTCTGAAAGCTTAGGTCTTCTGATCTCTCTCACAATGTGCTCCTTAGATGGGATAGGGACTGAATGCGTCTTATGATGAGATCAGGGACTTATGCTTGTGTATTTATAGTGATCAACTAGTGCCTTGCCCATTAAAGATTCCTAGTTGATCTATAAGATTTACCAAAGATTACGAGAATCATATAAGAAGATATTATGGATTCCTTATTCAATATGTAAACTATATATTATTTGCATATCACTAATATTACATTCCTTATACAACTCGTAATACT
>NW_004441581.1:0-5079 GCF_000184155.1 Fragaria vesca subsp. vesca | reverse complement strand
CCGATCAAGTTTGGGAAAAATTCCTTCCCAGTCCGCATCTTATCCATGCGATCGAATCCCAATCCACGTCTTCATCTACATTTGTGCCTGCCAAGTCCAAGAAGGAGTTTTACCTTGCGCTGTGCGATAACTCAGTCCTCATGGATAATGGGAAGATGAGCTTTTCACTGGACAAATGGAGTGGGAAAAAATGTTACATGATATGTGCAAGGGAACTTTTTATTGTTTGGGCACAAGATAAATCTAGATACTGGAGTTGGATATCTGTGGCTGAGTCCAGGTTTAAGGAGGTGGCTTCTCTAGACGAGGTTTGTTGGCTCGAAATACGTGGGAAAATCGATATGAGTATTCTGTCTCCATGGACTCTCTACAAAGCTTATCTTGTGTATAAGTTAACAAAAAGGCATTATGGATTCAATGTGCCTGTGGAGGTCGCAATTGCTGAAAGGCATTATGGATTTGAATACGGACCTCTGGATGCCGCACTTGGTGATGATGAAAATAAGCAGACAGTGTATCTCGATCCAAGTCTGAAAATTATGGATGGAGCTCGACATCCAAATGAAAAGAGCGGACGGCTGGTTGGAGATGGAGCTGGGTGAGTTTCTATGCCAAGCAGAAGAAGATGGAGAGTTGGAAATGATGTGTGCGGAGTATAAAAAATCTGTGTTGGAAGAGTGGTCTTATTGTGCAGGGAATCGAGGTCAGGCCAGAAAGAAAGGAATACTCCGAGGCCAGAGGCAAGGCAGGATATTTCAGAGCCAAAGGCAAAAAAGCCTTGTTTTTCTAGGTTCTGACCTGCAATCAATGAGTAAGTTGTAAGATGATTAGTCATGATTATGAGCTGATTAAGAGTAATCGTCACCAGTGAATGAAATACAACTATCAGCATGTTGTGGTCTATCAATGCTGATGTGGATATTTTCCATTTTCAGTGATGCAATAATTGTTTTTTCATTTAAAATAAAATAACTTTGTTTTTCTAGCTTTTCTCTGTATAGATACTTTGTTGGCAGTACGTTTTGCTGCATTAAGAAATCTAAAAGAAAATTACTCCAGGTTCTTCTTTCTTCCTTCACTGTTCTTCATTTCTTGGCTAACTCTAGCTTGAATATTTCATTATGGATGCCATGTTCTCATAATTAAGTTTCCACTAGTTAAGCTAGCTTGATGGAAATAATAATTACTCCATTATAATGGATTCATAATTAACGACTCGAGAGTTTATAGTGTAACAGTCCAGTGTTTATGTTTGTGTCTATGGCAATGGCATTAGAAGGGAAGTTCAAGAATTATTTCATTTATTTGTTAAGAGTTGTGTAATAAACTTCCCTGCTAAGGTACTATAAATTTTTCAGTAAGAGCTGTGTGTACAGTACATGTCCTTTAGATTGTTATATATCTATAAAAGTATGAAAGTGAGGCTACTATTAAAGTATGGAAGAGCAGAAAGGTGACTCTAATTAGTAATTACAATATTGTAGTATTGTACATCTTACGCTAGCTAGCATGTCATGGATTTCTAATGCCTATACTCCATTGGATTGATCTTGTTGAAGTGACAGAATTCATATCAGTAAACCATTTACAGAACAGAAAATGTCTTCTGTGTAATATTGCTCACGATAAATCCATCATTCACCGACTATGATAAGAAGGAGACTTCTTTATTTGTGTTCATTGTGAAGGATTTTAAGACTTTGACATGCTTAAAATCCAGCAGTTGATTTTATACCTGAAAATTTAAAATAATATCCTCTTTGTGTTAGTATAATGTTGCAATGCTACCAGAAAACCACCTAGTACATCCAGAAATTTTCGATCTAATAATGCGTGTATCAGGATAGAGCTTAAACAGTCATCCGGAGGATGCAATCTCATTACAGGAATCAACTTTGTCAAAGTTCACTGTAATCAGACACCCCCAGTCTCTTCGTTTCTATTGTGGCTTTCAACTTCAGGGATCACCTAGACCATAGCAACGGTGAATTATTGAGCAACCACGTCTGTAAGGGATAGAGGGCTGTCCATCAGGAAAACAACTGCGGAGTAGTCTTCCAAAAGGGCTTCTACAAGGGTCAGGGAGTCCGATGAGAATCGTTCTAGCAGAAACTCCCTGGTCCAGCGCCACCATGCTAACTAGTAGTAGGCAGAAGATTAATGACTTCATGTTTACAGATGCCATGATCTGAGATATTAGTTGACAATGATGTTAGGCTTCAATGATGTTAGGCTTCAAAGATATTAGTTGTATCTTGTTCAATACTTGCATGAGAGATTGGCCTTTTATATGAATTTTGGCTGCTGTTTTACGTTTGTAACTGTGGGGTTTGGTAAGACTTGAGTTTGTTTCTGTTGTTTTCATTTGCAGTTTGGTAACTGTTTGGCAGTTATCCTATAGCATTTGCTTTTTTTCTTCCTATCTGACCGCTAATTCATGACGAGATTTTATTTTTATGTTCCTGTAAGCAGTTTTGGTAACTATTTGTCAGTTATAGCACAACAGACTGATTGCTGATTTTCCTATTTTAGGCTTGGATAGTTAAAAAAAAAAAAAAAAAAAAAACCAAAAAAAATATCTTACTATTTTGGCAATACGATGTAAGAAAGTTAAATAATAAAAACTAACACAAGGAAGAAACCTTTAACAAAAATCATGTTTGTGTCAATGTTGATTAATTATTCATCAGTAAAACATAAGGAAGATGCCTCACAATTTCGTCTTAGCCTTTTAGGCTGGTAAAGTGTTTTTTTTATTAAGAAATAGAACTTTTGAAAGACAAATTATATAGCTTGGACAAAACAAAACCACTTCATATGAATGAATCTATACAACAGCAGAGGGAATTGACTTACTCTTAGCTACCGATCGTGGTTCATCTGCAACAGCAGGATATCACTCTATCAGTACCATTCATGATCAGTGACCTGAAGCAGCTAGAGGATATGAATTGCATCTCAAGCCACCTACAGTCGATTAGTGGAATCTGAGCAACAATTCGCCCTAAGAATCAGCTGCCAGATATAAGGTTGGTAACACTAACCTGAAATACAAGTACAAATTAAGTTGCTGCAGATTTTGCACTGTTGTATTTGTTGTTGTGATTGTGAACATGTCCTTGACTTTGAACTTTCTTGGAGGAGCACCTTTTCAACTATTGTATGATGGAGTTAAGGAAGCCATTAGCGCAACAAGAAAGTTTAGAACCCAACTCATAAATCTAGAGTTCACTTTGGACTGTTTACAGCCACAGATCATACAACAAATAAGAAATAATAATGTGCAACTGAGTCTCCCAGACGACATAATACAAGATCTTCAAGTAAAAATGAATGAGGGCATAGATCTTGTTGCAAGGTTGTCGCAGCTTAGCATGTGGAACATCCGTATTTGGGGCAATTGTTGCAACTGCATAAAGCCTAATTACGCAGAACAACTTGAGGACTTGGACAGATCACTTAAAAGACTGTTAGAACTACTGAAGCTGGAGCAGATAAGGAATATAACGTTGCTGATGCTTAGAATAGATGAAATAGAAAGAAGGCAGTCGGATATTCTACAAGCGCTGCAACATATTCCAGGGCATATATCAAGAGCGCAGCAGGAGGTCATACAACGAATGCAAGTGAATGTTGCGCAACAAGCGAGTAACGGAGAAGGAGGAGCTGCTGCACCTGCTCCTGTTCTAGGAGTAGTATTTGGAATGTTGTATGATGCTGTGACACAAGTGAAGGTCAAGAATTTGATGTTTAACCGACTTCTTGGGGAAATCAAATACTCACTAGACTGTTTGAAACCATTGATAGAAGAGGTAGCAAACAACAATAAGGTCCTGCATCTTCCAATGCTAGAACTAGAAGATTTTGCAATAGAGATGGAGAAGGCTGTGGAGTTCGTTCGTAAATGCTCCAAGGTTAGCAAGTTGGCCAACTACAGAAAGTACCCATGGACCAACAAGCTTCTTAAATTAGATAAATACCTTCAAAAGCTTTTCACTGATTTCAAAGGGCAGGTGGAAGGGAAAGTGAAGGAGGCCATGGAGTTGGTAAGTAACATAGAGGCAGTGATGAACCAAACTAAAGGTAGCGTGGTGGAAAATGATGCCATAGAATGTGAAGGTCGGAATCTACTGCTCCAACCACTTTCACCTTCAGTTCGACTGGAGGTCCAGAATGTGCTGGGAACAAGTACTCATGTAATCAAGAAGACATTGATTGATACAGCAACGATTACAGAGGAGGGGGTCAAGCCTTCTGAAGAGAGTAATGTGGTACGAAGTCAAATTCACAATGAACCTCCTTCCCATGTAGTGGAGTTAGATATTCTGCATGTGAAAGAGGCAAGGGATGTGGTCAAGGAGACAATGAATTCAACCAGGAATTTAGAGGTGGGGAGCATACGAACTGAAGGGACAGAGGTCGTTGGTTCATCAAGGAATGTGCAAGAAACAAGTGAAGTAAAGGAGATATTAGGTGAAAGGGATAAAGAAGAGTCTGAAGAAAGTGATACATGGGTGTATGATCAATCTGACACTGACACTGAAGTAGCTGATCAACATGAACCTCCAGAACCTACAGATCAGTCGGACTCGGACGTATCAGATGTGTATGAAAGGTTGGAGGAGGCAGTGGATATGCAAAAGACTACTGCAGCGGCAGGAGAGCATAAGAAAATCAAAGGGAAGAAGGTTGCTGTGAAAAATGAAAGTGAAATTGCAGCAGCTAAGCTACCATCTTCATCACAAGCTGCAGGGACAGAGGTCGTTGGTTCATCAAGGAATGTGCAAGAAACAAGTGAAGTAAAGGAGATATTGGATTGTGAAATGGATAAAGAAGAGTGTGAAGAAAGTGATACATGGGTGTATGCTCAGTCTGACACTGACACTACAGTCCTTGACCAGAACCTACAGTCCTTGATTGCTCAGTCTGAAGTAGCTGATCAACATGAACCTCCAGAACCTACAGATCAGTCGGACTCATATCCAAAACCAGGTGTCCAATCATTTTCCCTCTTTGTTCACTGAATTAGTCAACTCCTCACTTAGATTAATGTTCTAAATTCTTTTAGTTTTGTTCCAT
>NW_004441580.1:0-1199 GCF_000184155.1 Fragaria vesca subsp. vesca | reverse complement strand
AAAAAAAGGACATTGTCTTTGTGTTGTGAAATGGGAGTTTTGGTTGTAAATGGAAGGCCCAAAAACAAAATATTTGGCCTTTGTTCTTTTTCACAATGTTTGAAAGGTGTTTAAAATGACGAACGGCCCAACAAGATGACATTTGGCCCTTGTTTTGGCGACATAAGGCGTGTTTGAATGCTCTGCTAGGTCCTTAAGAATTTTTGCAATTCCTTCCTCTTCAACTCATACCCCTAGCCCAGCCCCATTAATACCTTGTAAAGTTTCTTTTGATCTCGAAGCTGAGTCGAGTCGACGGCGAGAGGAGGCGCTGCCGAGTTGAGTCGAAGTGGAGGCGCTGCCGAGTCGATGGTGAGAGAGGCGAGGTGCTACGAAGTCGAGGTGCTGCCCAGTTCTCGAAGCTGAGTCGAGTCGACGGCGAGTGGAGGCGCTACCGAGTCAAGTCGAAGTGGAGGCGCTGCCGAGTCGATGGCGAGAGAGGCGAGGTGCTACGAAGTCGAGGTGCTGCCCAGTTCTCGAAGCTGAGTCGAGTCGACGGCGAGTGGAGGCGCTGCCGAGTCGACGGCAAGAGAGGCGAGAGAGGCTGAAGTGAAGTGAATGAGGGAATGAATGAGTGATGAGTCTGTAAGGATTAGCCGATTAGGTCATGAGATCAACGATGGAGATTGAATCAACGGCTATTATTAGTATATTTAATTATTTTTATTATTTTTAATAAAACTCGGTTGGTACACGGTATACTGCATTTTGGGAAAAGTTGTACCACGTACCAACCGACTCTAAGAACTTGGTACGGTACTACTGTACCGAAAACTCGGTTACCAACTACTTGGCATACCAATTTGCTTGGTACGGTTGGTACATGGTTGGTTGGTTTTGCCAGGGTCCAAATTGCCAGCCCTAATTGTCAATGCATTTGAAATGGACATTGATGTTGATGAGTTACTTCCTTCAAATGGAAAGAGCGTCAATTGATCATAGAATTGAGACAGCGACCATTATATGTGAGAAGTACATTATGTCAGGAAATATGACAAAAAAAAAAAAAAAAAAAAAAACTGATATGTGGATCTTGGCATCATATGTGACAGACCAGAAAACGTGCTAGATATGGATAGAGAGCTACGGGAGTCTAGTTCCAAATCAATTGGAATCAACGTATATTTATTTTCTAGAGGGAGTTATGAAGTAATCATCAG
>NW_004441579.1:0-7880 GCF_000184155.1 Fragaria vesca subsp. vesca | reverse complement strand
CCGCGGCTGCCACATTATTACCGTGCATACCCTTAGTTCTTGCAATGACAGGGTCTTTTAGGACATTACACATGCCATTGTCAGGCTCCTGGTCTGCCACCCTTGGTTTTTTGCTACCCCGGTAGTTCTTGGAACTCTCCACAAGCCCACACAATTGGACCATCCCTGTATCAAAACCTTCAGCTGAATAAGACAAGTTATGACATGCTTTCTTTGCTTCGGCCATAAGCGCGGAGTACCTTAGAAGTCTGCCTGACATGTTGTCACCACTTTTAGCGGCTGTATGATCAACTTTCAATCTCCCACCCCCTTTAGTCCACCTATCTAGAATCATTGATTTCGGATATACACTCACATTCTGATATTTCAATACTGAGAAAATATGTGGACACAAAATACCATCTGACTCGTATTGCAGGCAAGAACATGAGTACACTCCATCAACCGGCCTGTACAGCACTGTCCAACTACGGTTTGGTCTCTCGTATTGGGACAAGTAAAACATCAAGTCTTCTGACCCACCAAACTGAATACGACTAGTCACACTGAACCTGGCCTCCAGCAATATCTGACCCTTTATAACCACAAATATATCATCCGTGAAGATATTGAATACATCTTCCTCGACTCTCTTAAGATGGGAGTCGTATTTTCTCTTCTGGTTTTTGGACTTGTAAATGTCCAGCAAAACACGGTTTCTCAAATAACCAACACCTGAGTCAAATCTGGGAAGAAAGTCAGAGAGTACAGTAAACCTTCCAATCCGAGTCTTAATCTTACCATTATAACCCTCGCATCTTTGGGTGCTGCACATCCCCGCACAAAACTGACCTCTAAAAAATGCTTCTGCCCACCTATCACGCTTCTCGTAAAGTGCTGTAATCCAAATGTTGTTCTCCAACCCAAATTTGTCTACCATATTGTCCCAAGCGTCCTCCCATTCGTCAATGGTATAAGAAGCGTAAATCATCTTCCCCAATTCTTTTTGCACCTCCGCATCCTTCACATTCTGCCCAATATTTCTACCAATGTGCCACGCACATAGCCTGTGCCGCGTCGTAGGCAAGAGTTTGTTTAAAACAGTACGCATGACTTCATCCCCATCAGTCACAACCGTCTTTGGATGCTTGTTATTCATGCTCTCAAGGAATTTCTGAATCACCCAAGTAAATGTTTCCTCCTTCTCATTAGCAACAATGGCACATGCAAACAAGACGCTTCCTCTATGGTTGTTCGAACCTACAAATAAAATAACCGGACAGCAGTATATGTTTGTCTTGTACGTACTGTCTATTATCACAACATCACCAAAAGCATTGTAGTCAAGAAGGGACTCAGTATCCCTCCAAAACAGATTAGCTAACCTCCCTTCCCATCAGGAGTATACCTGCCAAAAAAAAGCTCTTCTTCATGACCTTTCATTCGCAACCAATTTATGGCAGCCTGTGCATCACCCTTGTCATTATTATGTTTTCTAACTTCGTCCAATTTGTGTAAAAGTCTTTCAACATGAATCCAACAAACTGAGGGCCCCCTGCTTGAAGCGCTAGAAACTCATACGCAACACTAGTAGGGACATGCGCCGTTCGCAGAGATAGAACGACAGATATGTCATCCTCAGTCACTTCCCTAAAACATGATAGAAACTGTCGCTCCACAGGTTCTGCAAGCCCATGATTGTGCTCAGTCACAAACTTTCGAACTGTGTACAACATCGTCTTCTTATCCAATCTCAATACAAAAAGAGCTTCACATCCTGTTCTGGAATATTTCAATCCCCTCACAGCATTCTTTGTCTTCTTCCTCTTCTTCAAACAAGTCTCATCCTCACTCGCATGTTCTTCTTCAGTTGACGTTTCTGTGTTATGAACCACATCCTGCTTTCCATTTGCTGCACTCTTTTCACAACCCTCTTTTGAACAACACCATACCTTCCTGGAAACATGCTCTACACCGTTAATTGTAACCTTGTCGTTCTTATAAACCCTCTTACTAAACCCAACAACAAAGCAGTAATACCCATAGAACTTCTCGCCTTCTTTAACGTTGCGAAATGTGATGTCCTTCAAGTCTTCATAGGTAAGTGATCTCACCTCCTTCCCTTTCAAAGCATAATACCATTCGGAGGTATACACATCGTCATTAATTTTATCAGCCGGTGGAAATTCTTCATCAGGTGGTTTATCAGCCTCTCTCGGTTTAATCATTGGATCTTCTAGTTTTTCCCGCAACTCCCTCTCTGAATCTTCATTCAAATAATTGTCTTTACCTAAAGCAGGACCATCGTAGTACTTTGCATCACTGAAACGGAGACCACACTCGTCTGTATCGTCAATCTCGTAAATGTCTTCGATCTCGTTGGTGTCTTCCATTTTTGCCTCTGCACAAAAAAGTCTACACTGAAACATTGCCAGTCTTGACCCATTTTGTAGCTAATGAACAACAAATGTATCCACATTTCCTGATTAACCCAATATCAATTTGCCACTCAATTCCACACTTCTGAATTAGTAAACCATAAAGCACTACAATTTGAAACCAGGAGAGTAAAACCTCAACATACAAAACACCCCGCTAATCCTAATTCCAAACAAAACCCAATACTAAACACTGAAAAACCCAGCTAATAAACACATAAAATCGAATTTTGACTGGAAAAAAGCAGAGCCGAACAAACCAAACAAAGATAAGTACCAGATGGAGAGGAAGTGATTGGAGAATAGAGGAAGACGGAGACGAAGTTGAGGGCTGCTGTTGGAAATAGTCACGGCCTCCTTCATGGAAAACTCGACGGCACAAATTCTTCTCTATGCCCAGAATTTCACCAAGCGCCAAAAGGTATGTCACCAGATTGTGCCGCCGCCGCCGCGATAATATCTCAGAACAAAGCGCGACCTCGTCTGCCCACTCGATCCCCTTTCGATAGCCCCGATTCGATACCAGTTCAGTTCAATACCATCAGCAAACGATAAAGTTAACAAACTAACTAACATCCCCGTATTTACCTCAACAAACTAACCCAGACCCCCAAATACATCCCCGTATTTACCATCTCTCTAGTTAACGAGCTGTCAACCCGTATCATGCCGTGTAATGCCCGCCTGCTGACACCTGTCCACAAACACCTTGGGTAGATGCACCCCCGGGTAGATTCTAGACGTCTCCTATTTTGGATTTGAATCCATATTTACTAGTGGCCTTACGGGTTCTATCTACTTTCAGCTATCTATAAATTTTGGGTATGCCGGGGCCCGGGGGCATATATACTGGTGATTGGTTAGTGTAGTAGGGATTCTCAGTGACTTATGACTGATCTCCAAGCCTCCAACGTCTGGTTTTATTTTGTTCCTATAGGCATATAAAGGTATCCTTCTTTATCCATTCATGCAATCATTTCGAGCCGAAAAAAGAAAAATAAGACAAGTTTCTAAGTCACAAGTTAACTTAATAACACACCTAAAAAACAAATCTTACGTATAAGATCGAGTTGAAAATAGAAAAGTAAGACAAATTTTTAAGTCACAAGTTAACCTAATAACACCCCGGAAATAAATCTTACGTATAAGATGGAACGGTAAGCATTTTAGTCAATCAATTCACCAAAAACATACATTTTGGCTCTTTCTCTACTAGTTATATGTGAATCCCCATCACATTACACAGGGCTTTTCCGCCGTCTGCTTCCACCAACTTCTCAAATGCAGGATTTGATCGATTAAGTTGAAAGAAAATGACGGCTAGAAACGTATTTATTAGAAAAAAGTACTAATTTCAGTTTACCCCCATCAATTTTAAGTCGATTATCATGTTAATCCTTCTTCTTTCAATTTCATCAAAAACACCCCTCAGCTCCCAATTTTCATCAGCTGCGCATGTCCAAACCTCTAATCTCCATCTAATTCCTCTGTCAAGTGATGACTTGATATCAAGAAGAAAGTCAAATTCTGAAAGTTACCTTTCTAACCATTTTTTCCCCATATCGATACACATCTTCGTTCCCATCGCAACCCTCTAACCTTAGTGATTTTAGTGGAATTGAATATAATTTGTCTATTTTTCCTTTTTTCTTTCTTCTTGATATAAAGTCATCACTTGACAGAGGAATTAGATTGAGATTAGATGTTTAGACATGCGCGGCTGATGAAAATTGGGAGTTGAGAGGTGTTTTTGATGAAATTGAAAGAAGAATAACTAACATGATGATCGACCTAAAATTGATGGGGTAAACTAAAATTAATACTAAAAAAAAAAAAAAAAAGACAAGACTTTATTCTTTTGGAGCGCACATACATACATACATAGCTAGGTTGCTTAATTTGATTCCAATCCTATGCCCCTTTTGTTGTACTAGTCGACCCCATCTGGGGCTGCATGCCTTTACCCACACGCACGGGTGGAACCTGACCTAAACAAGTCCTTCATATATGCCCTTCTTAGCTAGGTCAAGCTCCCACGGGTAATGATTCTCTTCCTCCTCATCATCATCATCTTTGTAGGACCAAATGGCGTGCACGTGCAATCACCATTCCACTACTCCCTTTGGCCTTTGGCCTTTGGCCCTTTGCCATTATCATCACCTCTTCACCTACCTAGCCGGCCGGCCGGCCATCTCCCTTTTCTCTGCGACCGACCTGGCTTTGTTTCTGTTAATTTTAGGTTTTGATTTTCCTGGCCTTCATGCTTTTCTCATGTTGTACTCGATGGCAAACTGATCGAGAATGATGGGACTCCAGGAAATTTTGACCCGTGCGTGGAAATTATCTTATGGCTTTATATATGGATCTTGTGAATAGTTAATAAGATCGACACTAGTAGGTTTAGGCGGCGTATATTAGTGCTAGATGAACTACGTACATCTTGGTGTTCAAGCATAAAGACATTGGCATGGGGAACAACATGCATCCCATCTTATTACGTGACAACTGATCGATGTAATGTCATAAATTTCTTATTCTAGGACACCATACCACTTGCATGTTATGTAAGGTGGGATATATGTGACACTAAAAAAGATTGTTCACCTAACAGCAAGCGGAGCTTGAAGAATACTCTTTTTGCTGTTCATCGAATCCTCGTGGTTTTGTGCTTTAGCTTTGTTGTTGTTATTGTTTCATCGGAAAAAAATTACAAAGTGACAAATTAAGAATGAGCATGGATCAAAGACATCTCTCTATTCTTTGTATTTACTAAAAAAGAGAACGAGTCAGCGCAGGATCAAGGATATATACTTGAAACTAATGTCTCCAAAATTGATTAAGATCACAAATAATGTCTCTCAGGGATCACATTTTTCACCACTATAGTCCATAATAAAATAATCACACGCGAAATCTAAAATTTCATCAACTACGTACACCATATTTTGTATGTTCAAGCCGGTAATTTACATGAAATTTTGACGATATATATTATGGAATTGATTTGCACATGCATATACATGATCAATACGTCAAAGTACTGCTTATAAGTTAATATATGGAAATCAGTATATATATGCATGCGGAGAATATAGTGATTCTCCATAAGAGTACAAAGAGGAAAATGTTCCATATATATTTGCACATGATATGATGGAGACGTAGCAGGATGGATCGAGAGAGGAAGAGATATCGAGCTAGACATGGGACAAGAATAGAGTCAAGATCGGCTTATATATTAAACCGTTTTGATCGATCGAAGAGCGAAAGAAACCAAATGCATGGCTAAATGCTTTGGTCCAAACTGAGCTGACAAACCCTCGTGCAATCTCGAGTGTCGTGGAGAAGATAAAAAGATAGCGATACAGGGCGTATATAGGCATCGAACCAATATTCATATTGAATTGGTGTATGGAATTCAATATGATGATATTGGAAGAGAGTGATAATATTTACACCAATTCAATATGATAATTAAGGAATAATATTGGAAGAGAGCGAGCTCATATAAGATATATAATTTCTTTGAATAAACTGAAGGTACATGGATAGATGCACTACCAGGACAAGCACTTTAGCCGACGAAAATTTTTCGTCGGCCTGTCAGCTTAATTCGTCGGCTAAGATCTTAGCCGACGACCTTTCGTCGGCTAAGATTTTGTCGGGAAAAGCTCGTCTGTGGTGACTTTAGCCGACGACACACGTATAAGTCGTCGGCTATAGTCCAGACTTTAGCCGACGACATTATTTCGTCGGCTATAGTCCAGACTTTAGCCGACGACATTTTTGTCGTCGGTTATCTGCCAAACTTTAGCCAACAATATTCGTCGGCTAAAGTTTATAATAAAAAAATAAAAAAGATCTATGGCCGACGAAATATAGTATATTTCGTCGGCTTTATAGGTATTTAGCCGACGAATTAGAGCATATTTCGTCGGCTAATCTAATTCGTCGGCTAAAAGTTATTTTAAAAAAAAATAAAAAACTTTAGCCGACGAATTAAAGCTTTTTTCGTCGGCTATAAGTCCTTTCCAGTAAAAAAAAAAACCCCGAAATTTCTGAATTACCATTCCAAGCAAGCTGCAAAATATACCAAAACAATTCCATATTCCATATAACCAACAACAAGCACATAAAAGTATATAATTCATCAACTACATAAAATCTAAATCGTCTAAATTAATATCCGCTTCTGGGGGGTTGTTGCGGAGGTTGCTGCGGAGGTTGCGGCGGAGGTTGCGGCGGCTGGGGGTAGCGGCATGGGCGGAGGCATGGGCGGAGGCGGAAGTCCCTGAAGCTGGGCAGCTGTAAAGTCCTGCATGTACTGGAACATCTGCTGCTGCTGGGCCTGCTGGATGGCATGTATCTCGGCAACATAGGCTGCCTGCGCAGCATTATAGGCTGCCTGCGAGGCATTATAGGCAGCCTGCGAGGCATTATAGGCAGCCTGAGCAGCTTGCTGTTCTCGTAGTCTCTGAACTTCCGACTCTAGCTGAGTCGTCCTGGTGATCGTGGACGTGGTCCTGCTGCTGGTCGATGCTGCCTTTCTTTGAAATCCTGGAGTGGTCTTCAGGACCCCCTCGCCTTTCTTTCCTAGACCCCGGCAGTAGAAGTTGTTTGCTCTCGGTGGGAAGGCTGTGCCCATGATCCTCGCCCCAATCGTCGGATCCGAAGTGTC
This sequence comes from Fragaria vesca subsp. vesca, assembly GCF_000184155.1. Classification (NCBI taxonomy): domain Eukaryota; kingdom Viridiplantae; phylum Streptophyta; class Magnoliopsida; order Rosales; family Rosaceae; genus Fragaria; species Fragaria vesca. The sequence continues at coordinate 785 of NW_004441579.1, read as the reverse complement.
GATCCGGGACATGGCTTCGGACATCTCTTCCTCCTGCGTGTCCGGCCATGTCCTCCCTCACTATAGCACTCATCACCTCGTCACTAGCCTCCCTCACCTTCGCCTAATTGGATAGGAAAAAAATAATTAATTAACATTTTCACATATATATAAATTTAAAATTTAAAATTTAAAAACGTAAAATGACTTACAATATCCTCCTGGGAGTCAGGATATGCCTTCTCGTACGTATAGACGTACGGGTTGACCTCTGGATGTTCCCTGGCCGCCTCGTCCATGAAGACAGCGAACAGTCTAGAACCGCCATGATGGTTCCTTGTGTTGCGTTGCCGGTTCTGAGAGTTCGCTCGGGAAACGGCCTTCAAAGAAAAAATAAATTATTAGTAAAATATTTAAAAACGGACGTACTTAATGACAAATTAACTAATTAATTTTTTTAAATACCTGTTTACGAGGGTTGTTGAATTCTGATGTCAGAAGCCAACGCCACTCGTACTCCCTGTACTGGAACTCAGCAGGGGTACCAGAACGTGCGTTCCCGTGCGTAGTCCAATGGGTCCGCAACTCGTTCTTCCACTCCTTGTACCTACACACACAACAAAAATATTAGAAATATTATTAATATCACATACAATTTTGTTTTTCATTAACTTCCCAACGTACCTTCCCCCATGCACAACGTCGGCCCAGCTGTCCTTAAGGTGCTCGGGAACCTCAAACCACACATGTATTTAACCGTTTATTAGTTTAGTTTTTCGAGAAATCAACAATGTAATACATAATTA
>NW_004441578.1:0-1417 GCF_000184155.1 Fragaria vesca subsp. vesca | reverse complement strand
GTTTGATCGGCCGCCACAGAAGTAGGTGATTAATCAAGTGCCTTGTGTCTTCTCCAAGCCAAAAACCATCTAAAAATAAGTCAAGCATGGACTTATCTCCTTCTACATAAGCTTTGTTTATAATCGCAATTATCACAGTCTTGTTTTCCATGGAAGCTTCAGACAAAGCTGATTCAAGCGCATCTGCCCTGCTCGTGTTATTGACCTATTTGTACATATAAACCATAAACATTATCAGATTCAAACAAGGAACTATATATGATAATAAGAGATTAAGATATATACTTGGGCATAACTTGCATAATTACCTGTTTAGAGGTGTGACATATTTGGCGGGCAAGAAAGAAAGGGCTGGATCCGTTTGAGATTTGATTGAACATGAACAATACTAAACCAGAAAAGATCAGAAGGAAGAATATCGCAAACTGTTTGCTTTCCATGCCTTTCTTGCAATTAATCAGAAAACTATTCAAGCTGTGATGGGAGCTAATTTGAAACTAAACATCTAAATATCTAGAACACTTGACTGACTTGACTCAGTTGGCTCCACATCTTGTTCGTGGAAATTAAGAGAGGAGCCCAACTAAATCAAAGTAGATTATCTATATCTTTTTTGTTTCCCAATTTTAATTGAAAATGTATAAGGTTAATCAAAACTAATTTGAAACTAAACATCTAAATATCTAGAACACTTGACTGACTTGACTCAGTTGGCTCCACATCGTGTTCGTGGAAATTAAGAGAGGAGACAGGTCTCCCCACCAAGACATGGTTGGTCTTTAAGCTAGATTTGTGAAGAGTTTCATGTTATGTGTTAAAAGCTACTTGTTAATCAGCAAGTCGTTGTAGTATAGTGGTAAGTATTCCCGCCTGTCACGCGGGTGACCCGGGTTCGATCCCCGGCAACGGCGAACTTTTTGATTTTTTTCCTATTTAACTACATTGCTTTGTTTGTCATATGTCTTTTCGATCCATAACCATCAAAAAAGTCTGGGTGGTGTAGTTGGTTATCACGTTAGTCACACACACTAAAGGTCCCCGGTTCGAACCCTGGCTCAGACATTTTTTTAATTTTATTTTGCTGGAAAGGAAATAAATATGATATTTAACTTTATAATTTACACATTAGTCATCATATGTTACATACAGAAACTATTTCAAATCATACACAGTTGTGGCTGATGGCACCAACTATTTACACCTTTGGATTTGGAATAGGAAGCAACCATTTGGTACCCTGAATGAAGTCGAGGCTGATGAAAGGTTTGGCATCTGCATCGCTCAGCTGCTTTGTGAACTTCACTCTCTTACTCATGCTTGATCCTGGTCCCATATTCTTGTACTCTCCAAAATTTACAGACCTGCAAATTTGTACCATCACCATGTTATGAACTTGAAGAACAATGTACAATTGTAG
>NW_004441577.1:0-1073 GCF_000184155.1 Fragaria vesca subsp. vesca | reverse complement strand
GTTTATTAAGTATGTGGGTAGTTGTCCTTTTTCTTGTTCCTTGTGCTAAATATTTTATTCTCAGGTAGTATGCCTCCTCGCCGAGCTCCTAGGCAGAATCATCCAGGGGGTGATGATGAGGAAGCACAGAGTGGTTTTATGAATGCCATGGAGGATTTCTTTCAGCGTTTTAGCACTAGCATGGTCCCTGAGATAAATTATGATGGAGCTTACAAGAATGGTGCTAGAGCGTTTAGCCATGCTGTTGAGCCATTGGATGCTCAGAATTGGGTAGAGACCATTGAGAAGATGTTTATTCAGGTGAGGTGCCCAGAGGATAGGAAAGTGGGCTTGGCTACTCAGTTTTTGGATAAGGAAGCTTGGCATTGGTGGCTTGATATGAGTAGAGGTATGGGTGAAGCTGCAAATCATATGTCTTGGGATCAGTTTACAACTCTTTTTAGAGAGCGCTATATTAGTCATGCTCATGTCAACCGAATGAGGGAGGAGTTCTTGAATCTGCAAAAAGGTGATGACATGACAGTGATGGGTTTTGAGCAGCGATTCCGGGAGTTGTCCTATTATGTGCCGGATTTGGTGAAGACAGAGCAGGAGAAGATTTATCAGTTCACCAAGGGTCTTGGTGGTATTTATGCAAACAGGATGACAGCGGTGTCATATCAGTCATTTCACCAGGCTGTGACTTTTGCTCTGAATATTGAGGCCCAGGAGTTGGCAGCTAGCCGTCTTTGTGATTCTGGTGGTCATAGCCAGGGTTCATCAAGGAAATTGGCGTCCACCTCGGGTTCTGGATCATCTTCTGGTAGTGGACATGGTAGCAGTTCGAGTCCTGGCTCCGGTTTCAGAGGGAAGTTCAAGAAGCACGGTAGTAGACCCTTCAAGAATTTTATTGGGCGTCAGCTTGGGCGATTCAGGAGTGGATCGAGCAGTAGGAGTGGGACCTCAGGTGGTCAGTCTTTTCAGTCTGGACAGAGTCAGTTTCAGTTAGGGGGATGTTTTCAGTGTGGTCAGCTGGATCACTTCAAGAGGGATTGCCCTCTTCTGACTCAGGGAGCTACATATGCTCCTACTCA
>NW_004441576.1:0-1434 GCF_000184155.1 Fragaria vesca subsp. vesca | reverse complement strand
GATATACACAGAGGTCCAAAGACCTCCTGAGATACATGGCTCAAAAGCCTCAAACAAACACACAACGAAGTAAAACCACACAACTGCAACATCTGATAAGAGAGACAAGACCACAACACCACCTCGAGCATGAAGTAGGGAAATAATCTGATCCAACCAAATCAAAGGCACAGCGGAAAGACCCATGCAAGTCCAGAAGCTCCATTCATCAGGTTTCCAAATATTAATGCAGACATCAGCTTCACCATAACAAATCAAATCTGCCATGAACGAAGAACCAAGGTTCCCGCAACCCGAATGAATCGGACGGGAGAGGGGGGTGGGTGGGATACGAAAAAGGACCAAAGAAACAGGCACCATAAGGCACACAGATTCTTGAAGCAACACCCTGTGCAATAGTGAGCAAACCTCACTTAGATGGGTATCTGTACGAGACAGATAATCAACTGTTCGATCTCTTCCGAAGAAGAGAGGAGCTGGTTGGGCCTGATCAGATTCAAAAGAATCCGACCAAAGAGGACCGCCGACCATGGCAGAGGATAACCCATAATGGAAAAGCCGATGAAAGTAGAAAGAACCAAAAATCGGATGCTCCGGATCGATCGAAACCCACAAGGCCAGAAACAGAGCCAAGCTTCGAGAAGCACCGCCCGAAACGGTGGGGAAATTAAAACAGCCGAAAAGCAGATAAACAACCCCCAAGAAGAGGGAAAATGGGAGATTCATCTCTCCCCCAACTCCCAAGCCACTAATCCAGATCGGCGATCTAGATCGGGGAAGAGAGAGGGGAAGAAGATGAAACCCAAGCAGGTGGGTTTGGTAGAGAGAAGGCAGAGAAAAGTTTTTAAAGAGAGAAAGGCTAGTCTGCCTAACCTTCGCTGAACCAAAAATCATTTTATTTTTCTTTTCTTGAATGTTGTTTATCTAATGAAGAGCAGTTTACACCATAAACGGGAGGGAGGTTGTGATGACCGGGAAATTGACTTCAACTTACGATAATTGTTGAGGAAAAAAGACCGACTAATGATGGCGATAGAGAGGTAGGATTGAGTAAAGGCTACTTACACAAATTTTTTTCCATGAAGGCTTAACATCCAAAGAACACGCAGATGATTAATGGGAGGCAGGTTTTTTAATTTTTTTAATTTTTTTGAAATAAGCTTTATCTCTGACTTTTTTTTATTATAGGAAAAATAAGATAGTTCAATTGATCAAAGATCATGACGACCAAACACAGTTAAGCATGAATAGTCCGAAGATCATACAAGCAGTATAACTAGAAAACTAAATACGTATTGCATCTAAGAATTGAAAAAACAACCTCACAACTACATCAAAAAAGGTGGTCTAAAATGTCCCACAGACCCTTGGCCCACTTTTTATAAAGAACTGTGTAAAATGTCTTTATCTTAGACAACTTGAAGAGATTAAAAC
>NW_004441575.1:0-1199 GCF_000184155.1 Fragaria vesca subsp. vesca | reverse complement strand
TAACCGTAACCAATCACCCGGCCAAAGGCTTGGAACCCGGTTTGACTGTCCAATATCACATCACAAAATAATAATAGCGTCATAACCGTAACCAATCACCCGATTAAAGGCTTGGAACCCAGTTTGACTATCTACACAACAATTCACAAAAGAGTAGAATCATCATAACCGCAACCAATCACCCGATTAAAGGCTTGGAAACCGGTTTGACTATCTAACTTGTTTTAACTTACCTATGAGCCGTTGGCGATCAAGCTCATATATTTTTAAAACAAACAATAACCAATTCTTTAATTCAACATCATCATCAACAACATCATCATCATCACAATCATCCTCATAAAAATCATCATCATCATCAACATCACAAATATCTAAAAAGCATAACATTTAAATCATCATCAACAACACAATGAGCACATCATAAAAATTATAACCTTCCACATAAATATAAATATTTCCACAAGAAATAAATCTATCAATCACCCATAATATTATAATTTGGTCCAAATGTGAACCTTGGTGAGATTTACTCACCTTTACTCCCGCTGCGTCTTCACACAAACACAAGCGTCTAGCTCAAAACTAAACTCCACAAGAACAAGCAAAACACCAAAATCGCCAATCACCTAGATAACACAAAGTCATCCTTAATAATTATTTAAACAACATAACATTGCACCCTTAAACAAGGTTTAACCCAAGATTGCCAAAAAGGGGGCAACCTTCTTCCGAGACCTCCCAAGGTCGTCGGACACTTAAAAACCTTCCACAAATCTAAGATTAACCAAAAAGTCCAAGCATGCAATTATTGACAACCAAAATCTAAAAACCACAAATCAACACAAACGTATCGATGAGCACTACCTAACCAGCACCACAAACACCACAGACACTACCGGGCGTGCCGCCACACGCCACCACAAGCGGCGGCGAGTGGGCCCCACACGCCCTAGAAGAACTTCACCAAACCCTAACATGCTCAAACAACTCTAAAACCTACAATCTACATGCTAACGTGCTCGTATTGATGAGCACCACCTAACAAGGACTACAGACCTCCCAAACCCCTGCCGGACGCGCCGCCACGCTTCACCACCGACGGCAGCGAGTGGGCCCCACGCGCCACCCCAAAACTTTCGAATTAAGACAAACTCCCAACACAAAACTTGAAGATTAAAGAGAGGGGAGTATCTTTT
>NW_004441574.1:0-1158 GCF_000184155.1 Fragaria vesca subsp. vesca | reverse complement strand
TTTTTCTATCGACATCGGAGCCATTGTTTTCCTCTTCTTGGAATAAGTATTCATCTCTTTATCCTCTGTTGTTGTTGTTTGTTCGGTCGATGAAACTTGGGACTGAACTGTCGCAGAGATGTCATTGTCATTTTTTAGTTGCTGATTGTTGCATTGATGCAGCTTGGGACTCAACTATCTTATCTAAATTACCGATGTCATCCTCTGTGAGCGGCAAGTCCTCATAGTCCATTACTGGAGATACGTGATTCAGTGGTTGTTCATCATGTATCACAGCCTTCACAAAATAAAAGAACACATGTTATTCTCATATTTTAAACAATAACAAAACATTTACTACCCCTAGTAATAGTTTGCCTGGGGTTTACTACCTTGCAACGCAGTTCAATTAAGTCTACTACCCCCTAGTAATTTTATATTCTCACCAAAGCTTCTGGTTGATCATCTGTAGATTGTGTTGTTTGTGCAGTTCCAACTTTGAACTTGACTGTCAGGCTTTTGTTCTGGTTTTCCTGATTTTTTAATTTAAAAAAAAAATATTAGTTAACATAATAAAGAAAACATAATAAAGTAAAAAATAGTCTTAGTTATAGTGTAAAGTATCATCTTACATTCCTTTTTGTTTGTTCATCTCCTTGGCAGCCATACTCTTCCCCACTAAATTGCCTTTTCTGCTGGGGAGGTCCATTTGCTGAGGATTTTGCTTTTTTAAGCTTTCTCTTCAGAGCCTTGTTGAGGCTGTCTTGCGCCCTTTTCTTCCATCTCCAACTGCTTATTTGTCATCGGCAAGCTGTAACTTATGCACGTAATCATTGATTCTACTCTGGAGTTCTTCGTTTGCTTTGCCGAGTTCTTTTAGCTTCTCATTCAAATCTTCTGGGATCTCCTCCTCCAAGTCTGTCAATAGTGTCTTAAAATTGTCGCCCACTCTTTATTTCTTCCACTTCTTGCTGGCTTGATAAAGGAACCTGAGACCAAATACATACATATAAGGATGAAGTTTACTACCCCTAGTAAACTACTTTTTCACAATCAGGAAAAAAAATGTGACTTACTACCCTCAGTAAAAGTTTACTGGGGTAGTAAACTATGCCAAACAGGTTTACTACCCACAGTTAACTATACCAACAGTCAACTATTGATTTAGAGATGATTATA
>NW_004441573.1:0-1003 GCF_000184155.1 Fragaria vesca subsp. vesca | reverse complement strand
TCATGAAAGTTGTAGAGGAGATTGAGAGGAAGATTCTGTTAAAATTTGGTAGCTTTTGCAGGTCGCCGGAGTTGGTCGCCGGCCGCCGCTGCTGTTTTGGGAAATTTTGTGGTTTTTGATGTGGAATATTAAGAGGAGTATATTGGTGTGATTTATGGAATTTTTGGATGAGATTTGGATAGGTTTGTGAATTTCCGAAGTTTGGTATTTTTGGCGGTTAATTAATGTAGAATCCGGCCGTAGGATTTAAGTTGTATTTTGGGGAGGTTATATTTACGACTGTGGAGTATGATATTTAAGTTCGGATCGTTCCGATGTAAGAATATCGAAGTTAGGCAATAATGAGCGTAATTATGGCTCTCGGGTAATTTTGCCTATTTTGATTAAATATTGGATTATTGGTTGGGAAATTAATATTATATTTGGAACAGGACGTGAGGAGGCTCGAGCAGACGAGACCCCAGATCGACATCAGGCTTAGGCCTAATTAGTGAGTGGACGTTTATTTTAAATAATATGCATGCTATGGTTCATGATTGAACATTTCCTTTTGTTGGAGTTTTACCGTCAATTAATTTTGACGCTTTTATTTCTCTGAGAGAGAGTTACCGAAAATGGGATTTTCGGTGAATATAAATATGTATATATGAGAGAGTATGTATAGAAAATGCTAGCTAGCCATATGTGTCTGTCCACCTTAATGGCGTAACATATAGCCGCATTATGATGTGAGTGAGCGTTGGACGTAAGCGTAGTAGCCCTATATGAGTGTTTAATTCATATAGGGGGTATGGGCACATATTTATACACCCGTCTGTCCACCTTAATGGCGTAGTGTAGCACCGCATTAAGGCGTGACGTGAGCGTTGGACGCGAGCGTAGTAGCCCTATATAGACCCATGAATTTATATAGGGAGTATGGACGTGTGTAAATACATACATATATTATAGAGTCTGAGAGGCTCGATATTTTATGGGATAAAGGTTTTATCGCTTGCGGCAT
>NW_004441572.1:0-1177 GCF_000184155.1 Fragaria vesca subsp. vesca | reverse complement strand
TAAGCCTGATGTCGATCTGGGGTCTCGTCTGCTCGAGCCTCCTCACGACCTGTTCCAAATATAATATTAATTTCCCAACCAATAATCCAATATTTAATCAAAATAGGCAAAATTACCCGAGAGCCATAATTACGCTCATCATTGCCTAACTTCGATATTCTTAAATCGGAACGATCCGAACTTAATTATCATACTCAACAGTCGTAAATACCACCTACTCAAAATACGACTTAAATCCTACGGCCGGATTCTACATTAATTAACCGCCAAAAATACCAAACTTCGGAAATTCACGAACCTATCCAAATCTCATCCAAAAATTCCATAAATCACCTCAATAATATCCTCTTAATATTCTACATCAAAAACCACAAAATTTCCCAAAACAGCGGCGGCTCCGCCGGCAGCGGCGGCCGGCGACCAACTCCGACGAGCTGCAAATGCTACCAAATTTTAACAGAATCTTCCTCTCAATCTCCTCTACAACTTTCATGACTAACACATCACCCAATTCCAAGCCTAACTAGGCTAATCGAACGAAAACAACTTAAACACCATAAAACTTCCACCTCAAATTTCTCCTTACCTAGCTCAAGAGGGAGGGAGCTGTTTGGAGGGGTTGTTGCACGGGAGGAGGGCTACAAAACCGTACCAAGCTTGCCCGGATTGGTGGCCGGAGGAGGAAGTTCCGGCGAAGGGAAGTTCGGGACAGCCTTTCCTTACGGGCGGCACCGCTCTCTCACGGCGGCGCTAGGGGGGCTGCTACCGGCCTAGAATGGAAGCTGGGTTGGAGGCCGTTCGTTTGGGACCGGTGCGGCGGTCTGGGGCGGCCGGACGGCGGCGGGAGGGCGGCCGGAACTCTTCTGGGTGTAGAGAGGAGAAAACTGGGTGGGAGGAAAGAAAATCGGGAGAGAGGGAGAAGAGAAAAGAAGAAGAAATGGGTTGGGCTCGGCCCAGCCGACCCAACAATCCTTTTAACCCAAAAATTCCAAAATTCAACACCCCGAAAAATAATACCCGAATAAAAATTACCTTTTACTAGCTAAAATTTACTATTTTTACCGTCGTCGTATTTTCCCCATACGAATTATCCTCCGCACATAATTGTCCCCGAAACCCCTCTAGGGACCAATTAAACTATTTACTCAATGATCGGGACGGTAAAATTCTTATTATA
>NW_004441571.1:0-2486 GCF_000184155.1 Fragaria vesca subsp. vesca | reverse complement strand
CAACAAGAAGATTGTCAGAAGCACAGATGTTGTCTTCTTCGAAGATCAAAACATTGAAGATACTCAGAAGACTGAGAAGCCTAAGAAACCCAGAGAATATCCAGTCAACTCGGATAAAGATTCTCCACCAACAAAGCAGGATGGCAGGAGAGAAACCGGAGACTCCGGTGATGCAGCAAATGACCCGATGATCAATGACCCAGTTGGTGACACAACTGATGATGAGGAAGAGGCAACGACCCCCACGAAGATCAACCAGGGAATGCAGAACCTCGAGAAGATACCCTCCAGATGAGTTTTGTTACTCTCACAGATGGAGGAGAACCAAAGTCTTATGAAGAAGCTCTAACGGATGACCACAAGGGGGAGTGGTTGGAAGCCATGCAAGAAGAGATGCAATCCTTGCATGAGAACCAGACTTATGAGCTGGTGGAGTTACCGAAAGGTAAAAGGGCACTCAGAAACAAATGGGTGTACAGACTAAAGACCGAGGAGAATAACTCACGACCCAGTTCAAGGCAAGGCTGGTCATTAAAGGTTTCAGTCAGAAAAAGGAATTGACTTTGAAGAAATTTTCTCGCCCGTGGTGAAGATGACATCTATCCGGGTGGTACTTGGTTTGGCTGCAAGTTTAAAGCTGGATTGAACAGCTTGATGTGAAGACGGCTTTCCTTCACGGTGACCTTGAAGAGGAAATTTACATGGAGCAGCCAGAAGGATTCAAAGTTAAAAGCCAGGAAGATCTAGTCTGCAAAACTGAAAAAAAAGTTTGTATGGACTAAAAGCAGGCGCCGCGACAATGGTACAAGAAGTTCGATTCCTTCATGATTGAGCAAGGATATCGGAGGACGACCTCAGACCATTGTGTATTTGTGAAGAAATTCTCAGGTGGTGACTTCATCATACTACTCTTGTAAAAGCTCAGTAAGTCTTTTGCTTTGAAAGACTTGGGACCTGCAAAGCAGATTCTTGGTATGAGTATCACCCGTGACCGAGAAAGCGGAAAGCTGTGGCTATCACAAGAAAAATATATCGAGAAGGTATTGAAGCGGTTCAATATGGAGAAAGCGAATCCAGTTGCTACTCCACTTGCTAGTCACTTTAAGCTCAGCTCAAAGCAAAGTCCTGCAAGTGAGAAAGAAGAGGTAGAAATGGCAACCGTGCCATATGCCTCAGCGGTAGGAAGCCTAATGTATGCAATGGTGTGTACAAGACCAGACATAACACACGCGGTTGGTGTTGTTAGCAGATATTTGTCAAATCCAGGCAAAGAGCATTGGAATGCTGTGAAGTGGATTCTCAAATATCTCAAAGGTACTTCCAAAGTGGGTTTATGTTTTGGAAGCGGGGAGCCTGAACTGATTGGCTACACAGATGCAGATATGGCCGGAGATGTTGACTCGAGAAAGTCTACATCTAGATACCTGATTACATTTTCAAGGGGAGCTGTTTCATGGAAATCAAAGCTACAAAAATGTGTTGCTTTGTCAACTACAGAAGCTGAGTTCATAGCAGCTACAGAAGCCTGCAAAAAAATTTTGTGGATGAAGAAATTCCTACAGGAATTGGGCCATAAACAACAAAAGTATGTTCTGCATTGTGATAGTCAAAGTGCAATGATGTGAGGTATCACTGGATACTGATGTGCTGGAAGCCAAGCAACTACAGCTTGAGAAGATTCACACAGATGACAACAGTTCAGATATGATGACTAAGTCATTATCGAAGGAGAAGTTTGAGTTTTGCAGAAGTGCATCAGGAATGGCGCAGCCTCCAACTAAGTCGGGAGGGGGAGATTGATGGGTCAGTCCCTCCTTAATTGGAGGTTGAAATTCATGTGGTGTTTACTGCATGAGGAAAGCATTTGTTGCTGTAGCCTTGGTGACCCATTCAATGAAAACAAGGCTAGTTGCTATAGGAATAGCAAAGTGGGTGCAGTATATTTTGAAAGGTAAGAAACAAAGTTATAAGCTTAGGGTGGTGATGGCAGTAATCTTTGAAGATGGAGGAAGACAAACATTTATGAGCATGAAGACATTGAGCATGAATCATGGAAGAAACTTGACTTTTCTTCCCTTGCATGTTACATATGGAATGCATGGCTTGTGCATGAAACCATTTGCCTATATAAAGGCATGAAAGCTTGCAGCAAAAGAACCCAAGGCAGAGTCACAAACAAAATAGAGAGAGTTTGTGATAGTTGTAGTGTGATCCTCACTTGAGTGATTAGTGAGAAGAAAATTCCTCTTGAGAGAGAGAGGTGTGTTACCACTTTAGTTAGTCTAGAGTGAGTGTTTCTTGTAATCCCATTATTTAGTATAGTGGAAGAAAATACTACTGCTGCCTCGAGGACGTAGGCATATTGCCGAACCTCGTTAAATATTGTGTCTTTTTTTGTTGTTGCTATTTCCGCAAATCACACGAGGGGTGGGAAAGTCAGATTCTGGGATAACTAATTATCCGTTGCCCTTGTATTAGGCAGCCAC
>NW_004441570.1:0-1077 GCF_000184155.1 Fragaria vesca subsp. vesca | reverse complement strand
TCGTAAACTAGGTATTTAAATAAATTAATTAGTTAATTTATCATTAAGTACGTGTCGTTTTTAAAATATTTTACTAATAGTTTACTTTTTTCTTTGAAGGCGGTTTCCCGGGTGAACGCTCAGAACCGGCAACGCAACACAAGGAACCATCATGCCGGTTCTAGACCGTTCGCTGTCTTCATGGACGAGGCGGCCAGGGAACATCCAGAGGTCAACCAGTACGTCTATACATACGAGAGGGCATATCCTGACTCCCAGGAGGATATAGTAAGTACTCTTTCCTTTTTACGGAATTTTTAATTTTACTTATATATATGTCAAAATGTTAATTAATAATTTTTTCCTATCCAATTAGGCAAAGGTGAGGGAGGGCTAGTGACGAGGTGATGAGTGCTATAGTGAGGGAGACATGGCCGGACACGCAGGAGGAAGAGATGTCCGAAGCCATTTCCCGGATCGACACTTGAGATCCGAGGGTTGGGGCGATGATCATGGACACAGCCTTCCCACCGTGAGAAAACAACTTCTACTGCCGGGGTCTAGGAAAGAAGGGTCAGGGGGTCCTGAAGACCACTCTAGGATTTCAACGAAAGGCAGCCTCGACCAACAGCAGGACGACTCAGCTAGAATCGGAAGTTGAGAGACTACGGCTCAGCAAGCCGCTCAGGCTGCCGCTCATGCTACTCAGGCTGCCGCTCAGGCTGCTCAGGCTGCCGCTCATGCATCCCAGATCGCCGAATATAGAGCCTATACTAGAGCCCTACATGCCGCCCAGCAGGCCCAGCAGCAGCAGATGTTCCAGTACTTTCAGGATTTTACAGCTGCCCAGCTTCAGGGACTTCCACCTCCGCCCATGCTTGCGCCTATATAGTTACCTCTGCCGCCGTAATCTCCTCACCAGCAGGCCCCAGATTCGGATATTGATTTAGACCATCTAGATTTTGTGTAGTTGATAACTTATATAGTTTTATGTGCTTCTTGTTGGTTATATATATGGAATTGTTTTGGTGTATTTTGCAGCTTGCTTGGAATGGTAATTTAAGAATTTCGTGTTATTTTTTTTTACTGGAATGGCGT
>NW_004441569.1:0-2009 GCF_000184155.1 Fragaria vesca subsp. vesca | reverse complement strand
CCTAGTGGAGCTACTTACAAGCAAAGTGGCACTTTCTAATGATAGATGCTTAACAAGCATCTTTGTTTCTTGCATGGATGAAGATTGCTTAAAAGAAATTCTGGATGATGCCATAGTGAATGAGGGAAACATTGAGACAGCAGTAAGCGTGGCCAATCTCGCAAAAAGATGTTTGAGGTTAAAAGGGGAGGAAAGGCCTACCATGAAAGAAGTTGCCATGGAGCTAGAGGGAATGGCAATTATGGCAAAGCATCCGTGGGGAAAGAATGCTAAATTCTGTCCGGAAGAGAATGAGTACCTACTTGGGTCACCTACTTCAGACAGTTATGACATGGATGCTAGAGGAGGTGATCACAATTCCAGTGGTTTAACTATTGGTACGACAACTGGGTATGACAGCATGCAAATCCAGATGTTGATGCCACATGGTAATGGACGATAGTTGGTTGGCTTGTCCCTTATGACTTATACAAGGGAGGATGCCCGCGTCTAGCCGCGGGTTTTTCATGGCACTTCAAGCTATGTTTCTATGTTAACTATGATGCAATGTATGATAAACACCTTAAAAAAAAACAAAAAAAAAACTATCACTGAAATATGAGCGAGTTTTTTTGCAAAAGAGAATTTGAAAGTTACTCCGTTGTTAAATGTACTTGATATGACAATACATTACTCTACAGTTTAAAGAATTGTACATTACATTCCTCTTCTATTTGTACATAAAAACTTTCAGAAATTGCTTTCAATTGCTAAAAATAGTTGTGCCACATGTTGGGAGTCTGATCCGGAGTCGTTTACAAAAGTACGCTCTTGAATGAATCAGTATTTCACCAAAACCTCCAGGCAGTCATTAATGATCCGCTTATACTTTCATGTCAACTGTCCTCGAGTATCTTCAAATTGTTGGAAGAATTTTTGCCTTGAGTTGCCATAAAAGGTCATAAATGAAATTCACATAACAGCTGATAAATAACTGTGAATATAAACTGCCAAAAATAAACTACAAAGATCTATTTTGTTTATTTTCTTATGCTATCTAAGTTTTGTATTTAGGGGGCAACAGAACTTATTGTACTTCTTATATTTGCATTTTCAGCTGATGTATCTTCATGAGTTGGAGTTATTTCAATGTGATCAACACTTTCCTCATTCATTCATATCAGGAACGAACACTGGTGTATGAAGCTGTAACAGCAAACCCAAGAAAATAGCAGAGGGTATTAGGTAAAGATACAAAGTGAACAAATCAACACTGACAATCTCCTTACGGCCTAAGATTTTAGCAAGCAGCAGGAATTGTTTGTTCTTGTTTTTGTGGCTATAACTAATATAGCATCTTATCTCATCAATAACTTGGAAAACTGATAATTTACACCATCTTGCACTGCAAAATTCATTCCAAGTTGGAAGGATCGTGATTAATTTTTAAATGTCTCAACAATTAAATGCCTAAATAGATCATGTCATGCTAAACTGATTGTACATATATTGGAAAAGCAACAGTGTTGTAAGTTGTGTAAAACAATACTTAGTAGTAAACTGTGGTAACTGAAGATAGCTTAATTAGTTGGCTATAATTGATTGATGTTCGATAAAGAGGCACTGACAGTGCAATATTTAATCAGCTCAACAATGAAACCTCCTGTAACAAACTCCTTTGCTATATTTTTTGAGGTATGAGTAAGCTTGGCACCTGAAATATAATTGAATCAATAAATAAAAAAGTACGCTTCTCTATAGATTACTTTAGATATATAATTGATATCTTCAAGAATACATCCTATTTTTCTGGTTTTGTAATCAATTTTCATCTTCCATGAATACAATCACCAAAGATGATAATAAAGAATCCGAATTGATATTGAAGGATTAACAGAAAGAAGTAAACTATGTTATAAACATGCCGACATTTTGTTTCAATGAATTCTCAGTCAGAAACTATGTTACAATCAAGCCTTTACAGGAATAGTTGAATACACGTCTCAAATTCTATTAAAATTTCTATATGC
>NW_004441568.1:0-1093 GCF_000184155.1 Fragaria vesca subsp. vesca | reverse complement strand
GGGTTGTAGGTTTTGGTTATCTTTATTGCATGCTAGGGTTTCCCGTGGTGATTAGTTTCGTTCGTTTCATTTTTTTGTAGTAATCCGAACATGAGATTCTGGTTAGTAGTTCTATAGGATGTGTAGGACGTTTCAGCGACCTTTTAGAGGTCAAGGTGGAGGATTTGTCTCGAGTGATAAGCTCGTGGATTAGGACTTGAGTTTCGGTTTGAGTCGGATAATGTTGCTTTCTTAGTTACTAAGGTTAACGTTTTGTTAATAGGTGACTTGTGGTGTGGTTTTGTGTGATATGCTTGAGTTGTGCGTGCGAAGACGCAGCTGGATTTGAGGTGAGTAACATCTCACTAAGGTCCACTTTCGGACCAATCATTATAATTATTATAATGTTGATTTTGGAGATGATTATGATGATGATTGTGATGTTGTTTTTGAGGATGATGATGATGATAATTATTATGATGACGATGGTAATGGTTTTGTTTGATGATTATGATGCTATTTTTATATTGTGAGTAAATCTCACATGGGTTCTTAAAGAACCGAATTTACTTTATAATTTTGTTTTATTAATTGTGAAATTGTCCTTGAAGGAAAATGACTTTGTTTTTAAAAATAAATGAGCTTGATCGTCAACGGCTCATGGTAAGTGAAAACAAGTTTTCTGTTAAAAATAAATATTTCAAAAGGACTTTCGATCATGTGATATGGTGATGTTGAAATATGTTTGTTGATAGATTTTCTAGTGGGAATATCTATGTCTTTGTTTATATAAATATATCTAAGTGGAAAGATATAATTTATAAAGTGCTCTTGTGATGTTGTTGATGATATTTTTATATTGAATTGTTGTTAAATAGTCAAACCGGGTTCCTAGCCTTTAATCGGGTGATAGGTTACGGTTATGATTATATTATTATTTTGTGAATTGATAAGTGTTATGTTGGGAGAGTATTGGAGTGTGTGCCTTAGTGGTGATTGTGTGCATTAGTTGTGTATGTGTGTGCCTTAGTGGTGATTTTGTGCATTAATTGTCGTATCCGTGTGTGCCTTAGTGGTGATGGTGTGCATTAGATTAGGAGCCTTTGTGGTGGAC
>NW_004441567.1:0-1049 GCF_000184155.1 Fragaria vesca subsp. vesca | reverse complement strand
GTTATTGATCTTAAAATTGAATTTACTAGGGGCTGTAATGTTAGAAAAGTATTTTATTAGAGGCAATAAATTTTAAAATGTTCTAGGATATTCTCTACTGTGTGCCTTGGCCTTATGTCAATAGGATATGTAGTTAGACTAGATCTATGTATTCATATCCTTACCATATTGGTATTGTGTAATTCCCTATATAAAGGGCTCCTATCAATGAATAAGATGATGACTCTCTTGCTATCTCTTTGTCTCTACACTTTATCATTTATCACGTTATCATGCACTTTGTTCTAACCCTAGAGCCAATAGCCCACCATTTTTTTTTCTTAAACCCTAAAACCAAAACCCTAAAATCGGGCAGCCTTGTTTTTCCCGATTTCCGACCAAAATTCCGACTGCCCTCCGCCGGAATTTTATATCCCCAGAAAGCTATCTCCGCCCCGGATCCAACGCCGCCGGTCTCACCCTGAGAACCGGCCGGAAAGTCTCCGAACCGGCCACCGGAAGATTCCAGACCGCTGTCGCTACCGACCACCGGTTCACCACCTTCCCTTGCTCCGATCAACCTGAAATTTTGATAGCAGCTTTCCCATCCAGAGTTGCTCCTCCTATCAAATTTTCAGCCCCAAATTCGAAGTATAAGTAGATGAAACGTTATTTCTCCTCTCGGCAGCCTCTAGAAAGGTATGTTTTTTGAAACCTTAAACTTTTCCAAGTTTAATAACTCGGGGAGGATAAAATCCTTTCCTCCTTTCTCCATCTCCATTCTATGCTTGGGATTTTGTGCGTGTAGGTACCCAAATCCCGGAATTTTATTCGCGGGTCAAGAGTGTGTTTGATCACTCTTGTTTCTTTGTCCGGGTTGTGTTTGATCAACCCCGACCTTTCACCGGATTGTGTTTGATCAATCCGAAGCCTTTTTCCTACTTGTGTTTGATCAATTCGCGGCTTTTCCGGATTGTGTATGATCAATCCGAAGGACAAACCATTAAAAGCATCGTTTGTGACCTCTATCGAGTCTCATAACAGCTTGGTTTTGTATGCAAGAGCAATGT
>NW_004441566.1:0-1070 GCF_000184155.1 Fragaria vesca subsp. vesca | reverse complement strand
CCATTCTATGCTTGGGATTTTGTGCGTGTAGGTAACCAAATCCCGGAATTTTATTCGCGGGTCAAGAGTGTGTTTGATCACTCTTGTTTCTTTGTCCGGGTTGTGTTTGATCAACCCCGACCTTTCACCGGATTGTGTTTGATCAATCCGAAGCCTTTTTCCGAATTGTGTTTGATCAATTCGCGGCTTTTCCGGATTGTGTATGATCAATCCGAAGGACAAACCATTAAAAGCATCGTTTGTGACCTCTATCGAATCTCATAACAGCTTGGTTTTGTATGCAAGAGCAATGTAACATTCTGCTCCTTTGAGTTTTGACGTACTAGATGCCTAAGGCGGATCTTCACTTGATATCTGTGGAACCTTTCATTGGAAAGGATTAAACCACATGTTTTGACCCTCAGGGTAACAAGCCTAGATGCCGAGATTTCACATCTCATGCGCTCAAAGTTTTTGAAGCGCCACATCGACAAAAGCCTTCAATGGCAACCTGTGCAAAAAGTAATGACCACAAAGTACTGTGGAATGCACTCATGGAGCGTTTCTCGAAACGTTCATATAACTCTCCTTGTTGAGTTATTAGTCAAGTGGATTGCTTACCACCTTAATTGACTACATATTGTCGATGATCTTTTGTGGCATCATGATCCATAATCTTTAGCGGATTCGATCATCATCAAGTTCTCTAGGTCCTCCAAGTTGGTGTGGAATTACCAACGAGACTTGATTTTGATCATACAAACGGGAATTGTATATACGCTAATGTGATAAACTTATTAGGGATTATCCCCTAATGTGGGGACAACAATATGGGTCATGGCAACGGTAGAAAACGTCGTGCCGATGTCTAGAAAAGAGGGGGAGGTGTCGCCGGCTCTAATAGCGACACTCCCGGTCTAGACACCATTTTGTCAAAACTACTCACGTCAGCTCATGACATTAATGCAACCGTTGTGGATCTTCGGATCACTGGTTCAAGATTGTCAAACTCCTTTAAATTGTGAATGCATACAAAAAGGTATGGAAAATCAATATGAGGACAAGAAGTCATCCTCATGATCGCGAATTTT
>NW_004441565.1:0-1336 GCF_000184155.1 Fragaria vesca subsp. vesca | reverse complement strand
ACTAAAAGAGACTTTGCATGCCCAGACTTACTGGCGTGGCCAAAACATTGGCACGCCCAGTGGGACCAGGGTAGTCTCTGACGTCACCTTTATTGGGATCGACGGTCGGAAACAAAGATGCGATATGATTTGCAAGAAAAATTTGATGCTGTCGAGAGAAAATATGCCGAACTAAGAGCTGCTAGCCGCAAAAAACATGCCGAACGAATGGCTGCCATCCTCAAGCAACACGCTGAGGAAACGGCTGCTAGAGAGGCTGCTAAAGAAAAGGAAACGGCTGCTAGAGAGGCTGCTAAAGAAAAGGAAACGGCTGCTAGAAAGGCTGCTGAAGAAAAGAAAAAAGCTGAATGGGTTGCCTTTACAGAGAAATGGGATGCCATCCTCAAGCGACATTGTGAGCTTGAGGCTGCTGAAAAAAACGAAAAGGCTTTACAATGCCTAAATGTGAAGCTTACAGTTGACGAGCATGTCCCTGCCAAAAAGATTGAACTGCCTAGCAGCCAATCCAATGGCGAAGATTTTCCTTTGGACGAGCCCACGTTCAAAGAAGAAATTCCTTTGTCAATCAATGACAAAGAACCTGAGGTCGAGGCCGCAAAGATTTTGGATAATAATCCTATCTCAAAGATTGACGGTGTTCCTCAGGAAACGGAGCTTGAAGATAGGACAGAACAGTCCATCTTAGAAGATGAAATTGGTTCGAACATTGATGATGGCGAACCACAAATTCATATGAAAGGTGTCCAAGAAGCCAGCTTCCCTATGCGAGACGTATATGTGGACACAGGTCAGATGCATGGGGGGCACGGCGTAACTCGCCTTCTTTCTTTAATCCACCATCATGATCAAGGGCATGATCAACTCAAGTTTTGTCCTATTACTGGACATTATCAAGAAGCTGCCCCAGGTCATACAAACTTAATTATACATGGTGTGGTGATATACCTAGGCCAATTCGTGGCCTCACATTCCAATATAATTGGAGTCTCTACATGCAAGTTCAAAGGCCAAATGATGGCTTTAGTATTGTATGTGGGAGACATTTTTACACCCAGAATTGCAAGTTTATTATACATGGGTGTAAAGTCGAGTATTCTCAATGCCATCTCACTATAGTCTGCAGCAAGGACTTGGCAGCATCTAAACATGATGCTCATGGATTTCATATATCTGCATCAGAGGCAGAGGTGGATTCGCTGGGTTGTGGTGACTCCAAAATTGATTTTGACACAGCGCCAATTTATGATGAATATGATGAAGACTATATGTTGGTGCGTCTGTCTCATAATCATATTCCACAAGAGTTTAATCCTAGTGAAGCTCTTGATATGGTCCC
>NW_004441564.1:0-1232 GCF_000184155.1 Fragaria vesca subsp. vesca | reverse complement strand
CCTCATGAGTCCTATACATGAGATGATAAGGATGTCGGATATGGATAGACCTTGCCTTCACTTAGTTTATGAGTGGTGGGATTCGATGATTGTGAAAGTGAAGAAAGCGGTTTTTGACCCTCAATTTGCCCATGTCATAACAGAGCATTGTAATGTGACAAGATTCTATGATGTGGTGCATCCTATCCTTATTGGTCGATGGACCAAGAGTTGTAGACCACTTCATTGCATGGCTTATTCCTTGAATCCAAGGTACTATAGCTCTCAATGGCTTGAAGAGGATCCTAACCGGATTGCTCCACATAGAGATGTTGAGCTCAACAATGAAAGGAAGAAATGTCTTCAAAAGCTCTATCCGGATGCTGAAATTCGTCACAAAGTGATGGAAGAATTTGCAAATTTTTCATTAAACATGGGTGATTATTCATCGGCCGAAGCTTTAGAGAATAAGTTTCATTTTGAGCCTCTAATTTGGTGGGTTTCCTATAGACCTTCTACACCATATCTACAAAGTTTGGCTTTCAAGTTGCTTAATCAACCTTGCTCATCTTCTTGCTGCGAAAGAAATTGGAGCACATATAGTTTTATACAAGGTTTGAAGAGGAACAAGTTGCAACCAAAAAGAGCTCAAGATTTGGTCTATGTGCATACAAATCTTCGACTTTTGGCAAGAAAAGATTCTAACTATCACAAGGACAAAAACTCAATGTGGGATCTTGGAGGAGATGGTCATGAATCCATGGAACCCGCCAATATTGATGTGCTTGAGTTCGAAACTTTATCTCTTGATGAGTCGGCATTGGAGAGGATGCTAGTTGATGATGAGATGGAGTCTAGAAGATAAAAGGTAAATTTCCTATTCATTTTATATTAAATCAATTATGGAATAACAAGTTTGGATGGATTATGGATATGATAATTATATTAGTTCATCTTCTTGTCTATTAGGTGTTGATTTGTGAGTATTCTTTATCACATGTTGGCTTATGTTTAGAAATTTTTAGTAGGTGTCCCTTTGGTTTGATTTAATGATTCATTTGTGTCATTTTCTTTGCAGGGAATTCTGTTGCTGCAAATATCATTAACCCTAGGTTGTTCTTGTTCTTCATCTCTTTTGCTGTTTTCTTTTTGGGGCATGCTCTTTGTTAGTTTGTTGTTGGAGGACACTTTTAATTTTGGGCAAAAGAAGAAGTTTGAAGCTGTTTGTGGTGGGTGGTAGTTTGGTTGGAGTC
>NW_004441563.1:0-1680 GCF_000184155.1 Fragaria vesca subsp. vesca | reverse complement strand
ACATGCGAGCCTTCTGCAGACGGCGCAGAGGCAGCCGGAGGTGCCCCTTCATCGAGGCAGCGGGGCTTCCCTCATTCCTCGAGGCAGTTGTTTGCTCAGCCTCAGACGGAGGTGTCTGCACCCCGTATGCCTGAGATACACCGGGCGCCCACTCCAGCTCCTACTTCTTCGGATAGTGGGTCATCTGGGGTACAGATGCCGCCGCCTCACCTATTCCTTCCGTGGATGATACCGGCCATACCTGTAGTCGATGACTCAGGGACGCCGATTTATCCACTGCCCCCGCCAATAGCTCCATCAGCGGCGTACCAGTTCGTGCCTTTTGATACGCCTCTTATTTCCGCGAGGGTATCATCATCGGAGGCGGAATCCGTCGCGTCCGCCTCCTCGCCCTCAGGTAATGAAAGATGAATGATGTGTTTTCTTATAATTCTCCGATTTTAATAATCAATTTGGTTTATCATGTGATAGGCACTTTCGGAGCGAAGCCGGCAAAAAAGAAGAGAGGCCCCGTCACAGGGAAGGCTTTCGAGAAGATCGTCGGTACCTCAGGGAGGATTGTCATCGATACTGACGGGGATGGCGACGTAGTATCGGGCGGGAAGTCGAGGACGTACTCCGGCCGCGTGGGAGCGCTCATTAAGGATAGAGTCCCTATGTTGTGGTCAGACTGGGGCGAGGTCCCGCAGGAGGTTAAGGACATGGTCCACAACGCGATGTCGGTGAGTTTATAAAATGCCTGAATAATATTATGTATTACATTGTAGATTTCTGGAAAAACTAAACTAATAAACGGTTAAATGCAGGCGTGGTTTGAGGTTCCCGAGCCCTTGAAGAGCAGCTGGGCGGACTTTGTGCATGGGGGAAGGTACGTTGGGAAATTAATGAAAAAACAAAACTGTATGTCATATTAATAATATTTCTAATATTTTTGTTGTATCTGTAGGTAGAAGGAGTGGAAGAACGAGTTGCGGACCAATTAGACTACGCACAGGAACGCACGTTCTGCTACCCCTGCTGAGTTCCAGTACAGAGAGTACGAGTGGCGTTGGCTTCTGACATCAGAATTCAACAACCCTCGTAAACAGGTATTTAAATAAATTAATTAGTTAATTTATCATTAAGTACGTGCGTTTTAAAATATTTTACTAATAGTTTACTTTTTTCTTTGAAGGCGGTTTCCGGGTGAACGCTCAGAACCGGCAACGCAACACAAGGAACCATCATGCCGGTTCTAGATCGTTCGCTGTCTTCATGGACGAGACGGCCAGGGAACATCCAGAGGTCAACCAGTACGTCTATACGTACGAGAGGGCATATCCTGACTCCCAGGAGGATATAGTAAGTACTCTTTCCTTTTTACGGAATTTTTAATTTTACTTATATATATGTCAAAATGTTAATTAATAATTTTTTTCCTATCCAATTAGGCAAAGGTGAGGGAGGCTAGTGACGAGGTGATGAGTGCTATAGTGAGGGAGACATGGCCGGACACGCAGGAGGAAGAGATGTCCGAAGCCATTTCCCGGATCGACACTTCAGATCCGAGGGTTGGGGCGAGGATCATGGGCACAGCCTTCCCACCGCGAGAAAACAACTTCTACTGCTGGGGTCTAGGAAAGAAGGGCCAGAGGGTCCTGAAGACCACTCCAGGATTTCAACGAAAGGCAGCCTCGACCA
>NW_004441562.1:0-1025 GCF_000184155.1 Fragaria vesca subsp. vesca | reverse complement strand
TTTTGATACGCCTCTTATTTCGGCGAGGGTATCATCATCGGAGGCGGAATCCGTCGCGTCCGCCTCCTCGCCCTCAGGTAATGAAAGATGAATGATGTGTTTTCTTATAATTCTCCGATTTTAATAATCAATTTGGTTATCATGTGATAGGCACCGTCGGAGCGAAGCCGGCAAAAAAGAAGAGAGGCCCCGTCACAGGGAAGGCTCTCGAGAAGATCGTCGGTACCTCAGGGAGGATTGTCATCGGTACTGACGGGGATGGCGACGTAATATCGGGCGGGAAGTCGAGGACGTACTCCGGCCGCGTGGGAGCGCTCATTAGGGATAGAGTCCCTATGTTGTGGTCAGAGTGGGGCGAGGTCCCGCAGGAGGTTAAGGACATGGTCCACAACGCGATGTCGGTCAGTTTCTAAAATGCCTGAATAATATTATGTATTACATTGTAGATTTCTGGAAAAACTAAACTAATAAACGGTTAAATGCAGGCGTGGTTTGAGGTTCCCGAGCCCTTGAAGAGCAGCTGGGCGGACTTTGTGCATGGAGGAAGGTACGTTGGGAAATTAATGAATAAACAAAACTGTATGTCATATTAATAATATTTCTAATATTTTTGTTGTATCTGTAGGTACAAGGAGTGGAAGAACGAGTTGCGGACCCATTGGACTACACACGGGAACGCACGTTCTGCTACCCCTGCTGAGTTCCAGTACAGAGAGTACGAGTGGCGTTGGCTTCTGACATCAGAATTCAACAACCCTCGTAAACAGGTATTTAAATAAATTAATTAGTTAATTTATCATTAAGTACGTGCGTTTTAAAATATTTTACTAATAGTTTACTTTTTTCTTTGAAGGCGGTTTCCCGGGTGAACGCTCAGAACCGGCAACGCAACACAAGGAACCATCATGCCGGTTCTAGACCGTTCGCTGTCTTCATGGACGAGGCGGCCAGGGAACATCCAGAGGTCAACCAGTACGTCTATACGTACGAGAGGGCATATCCTGACTCCCAGGAGGATATAGTAA
>NW_004441561.1:0-1011 GCF_000184155.1 Fragaria vesca subsp. vesca | reverse complement strand
AGTGTTTTCTTGTTTAATCTCTACGCAACGTGTCTTTAAATGAGTTAGCATTCATGTTTAGGATCAAGCGCAAAGATGGTTCTAAATACTTGAGGAGTCTTAACAATTAGATAACCGCAAAGGCTATAATTAGAATCGGAATTGGTTAGAGTCTAGGATAATTTGAACGTTGCTGCCCGGCCTTGCATGAAGTGGTTATGTGTTCTTGATGGTTTTTCGTGTTATGTGTTGCATGAGTATGTTGATCACTTGTATATAATAATCTTAGGTTTAATTTTCAGTAGATTATTTGTTAGAATTAATCAATCTTAAGCCCCCAATATTTCGATGTATATATGTGAATACTTGTTTATAAGTTGTTTGGTTTATCTTCTTTTGATTGCCCTTTGGTTTCCCCGGCTAGAACGATCCCTACTTGTCTATATTACTACGATTGCAGGGTAATTAAATTGAAGTTGTTTGACCCCGGTTACGCGACACGTCATGCCGCAAGCGATAAAACTTTTATCTCATAAAATATTGAGCTTCTCAGACTCTATAATATATGTATGTATTTACACTCGTCCATACTCCCTATATAAATTCATGGATCTATATAGGGCTACTACGCTCGCGTCCAACGCTCACGTCACGCCTTAATGCGGTACTACACTACGCCATTAAGGTGGACAGACGGGTGTATAAATATGTGTCCATACCCCCTATGTGAATTAAACACTCATATAGGGCTACTACGCTCACGTCCAACGCTTACGTCACACCATAATGCGGCTATATGCTACGCCATTAAGGTGGACGGACACATATGGCTAGCTAGCATTTTATATACATACTCTCTCATAAATACATATTTATATCTACCGAAAATCCCATTTTCGGTAACTCTCCAAGAGAAATAAAATTCGTCAAATTAAAATGACGTCAAAATATTCCGCAACAATTATTGTTCAACCATGAACTCTAGCATGCATTTTATTTAAAACAAAAGTCCACTCACAAATTAGGCCTAAG
>NW_004441560.1:0-1146 GCF_000184155.1 Fragaria vesca subsp. vesca | reverse complement strand
AGAAGAAAAAAAAAGGCTCTAGACACTTGCCAAAGATTGGATATACATCTACATGCATCTTGGTAAGCATTTAACTACATGTGAATGTGTGCATGGAGACAACTGAATGAGAATTCTATTTTCTTTGTAGGTTTAAGCAGCTCAAAGGCATCATGTACCCACCAAAAGAAAATTGTAATGGCAATATGCCACAATTGGTGACTGAAAAACTGAAAAAGTGACAAGCTCCTGTCATCAAACCCACCACAAAAAGAAGAAAAGGGCATTCGAAAGACAGTATGCACTATAGCTTCTAAACTTTTTAAATAGACCTAAAGCAGTTCCGGAAACCAGATAAAGTTAACTACTTTCTCAAAAAATATGTATTCAATAGAAGAGTGGGTATGAGTTCTTAGACAGCTTTTGGATACAACTTCTGCTTTTAAGAAATGAGAGACAATTCGTAAATCAACACCTCATAACGGCTGGAAAATAAAATTTCTATATTGTAAACAAAAGGTACCATACTGCACCAAATTATTAGAAGCCGGCACATTTAGTTCAACTGATAAAGGACAACTTCCGAAAGTCACATACACATACATACATTATCTAATTATTTGTATGAAAGGACAACACTGGCAACGCATCAATGCCCTTAACATCTGATAAATATTGCTAACATCAAACTTACATAGATTTATTTACTTATAAAATAACAAACCTATACAGACCAAAAACAACGGGAACAACAAAGATTACCTTATGCCAAATCCCTCAAGCTCTTTCTCAATAAGTCGTTTGTGCGTTATTGGCTTTATTGCATCTAGAACAATTATAATGCAATTGCATGTCCTAGCAGTACTGATAACCTGGATGTCATGAAAGCCAAATGAACACAAACGAAAACAAACTCAGAAGGGATGAAAACTTTTTGGGTATCCTAACAATACTATATCAGGTATATATCAAGTTCTCAACCCTCAAGCCTTCATTATTGCAAATATAACAAAACATATCGATGTCCTTCATAAGGAAATCTATATATATATACACCACAGGGAGTTTTTATAAAATATATTGGTTAGTATCTTTGTATTTCATATCTATAAACATCATTTTTAAGAGAACAACCAAAACCCTATCTTTCTGGTAGCAATGAATACA
>NW_004441559.1:0-1457 GCF_000184155.1 Fragaria vesca subsp. vesca | reverse complement strand
TTTTTCCAGGAGGCACTTTGTATCTGAGCATCTACCCTCGAAGGTGTAACACCTGCTCCCATACCTCTAACACGACCACTTTTCTCCTTACCAAGAACTTGACTCAATACATCAAACTTTATAAGAATAGACCCTTCATTCGACGGTTGCTCATCAAGTTTTTTTTGTAACTCAGCCTAAACAGATGAATATCAGTCCAGCAACAAGTATACTAAAACAAATTTGGAATATAAACAATGATAGATGATACCCTAATGTATTGGAGAATACTCACCATTGTGGCAGCCATCTGAACATTTTTGATCTTCTTCTTCTACTCGTGGCCATGGATAAATAACTTTGTCTTGTACAACCGCTTTCCAGGATTGTTCGTATTCCAGTCATACTCGTATCTTGCATAACCTTTTCGGCTCAGTGTGTGAGGATGAAGCTGTTTACCCCTGATTATCTTCATTTTCTCGCTCTTTTCCTGCAAATCATGACACCATAACATAATATTATCTTCATTTTCTCGCTCTTTTCCTGCAAATCATGACACCATAACATAATATTGTCTTGCACATACACCTAGTTTCAACTCACTTGTTCCCTATAACAAGGCACATACATTATAAAAAGTGATCCACTTACTTTCCATTCCGCTAATCGACGTTCTGCCACAAACATATCTCACTCATTCTGTGGCACATCAGAGGGTTTAAGCATGCTAAGTAGCCGTGAAGATTCTGTCTTAGTGGTTCGAGAATCTATAACTCTACTAATGCTAGTGGAATGCTAGTGGAGAGTTCAGATTTGTATGATCTCCATAACCTTCCCATTTGTTGTAGGATGAATGTCTTATGAGCAAGATCCGCCTTATATTTGTTCTACATAAACAATTAACAAACTATTATCATCTTCATACTTAAAGGGTATTAATATAATTCCAAAGACAAGAAAAACTCGTAACAAATGGGAAAACACATTACCATCAAAAGATCCCAGACTTCATTTTTCATCTTAGTGGATACTTTATGCCAAGTTTCTATGTTGATCGGCACCTGCTCTCTTATTAAAACCCCAATGGTTGAGCTAAACCTTTTTGAAAGCTCTCCAACAGGTTGCCCTTTTTCATTCCACTCGATCGTTATTTTCTAGGACTGCCCTGAAGGATTAGCCTGCATGGTAGTTTTACCTCTTACATTCTTTTTTGCTGTGTTAGCATCATCAAGAGTAAGCTCTTCCTCCTCTCTTGTTTGTGAAACAGGTGCATCTGATTCAGGTTGTGCAGCAGGCTCCTCTGATACAGGCCCTTCCGTTCTACCTCTTTCCTCCCTGTTGACATAGTCTACTTAACACATGGAAATTACAAAAGTCATAACATGTCCAAATAATAATAATAAAGATAATAATAATAATAATAACAGTATTGATTCACAAGCACATTAGACTTAACACAAGTTACCAAATAGAAGTGG
>NW_004441558.1:0-1016 GCF_000184155.1 Fragaria vesca subsp. vesca | reverse complement strand
AACTCATTCTTTGCTGATCACGTACATGATATATACTTAGTGTTGTCGCTTTTGGTAAAACATTGCTTCATATGTCGAATGCAAGCATCATTAACCTCATAAAAGTATGTAGGTTCATATGTGGTAAACATTAAACCATTTGCTCTTAGAATATGTGTAATTATCGGCTTCAACCATATACACTCACGAACAATTTCGTGTAGAGCAATCATCTATACATCATTTAAAGATGTAGCGACAGAACTCTGTTTAGTTCACCAAGATATCACGTTGTTTCCCAATACATAGCTCACATGGAAACAACCTTTATGTGGATTAAAGAGATACTCAATATCAGCAAATCACATCAAAACATCACAAGTATTTGGTAGAATGAGTAGAAGGCTGCCCAAGAACTCAAAACAAGAGTTTGCGTCGAAAATCAGATTCACGTTTGGCATGACCTTCGTATACTAAATCAGTCATAACTTCCTGCTCAAAATAGATATTGATGAACCGTAAAAAGTTCTGGAAACTACACATCCGTAGCTTTCCAACCATATATTACTCCATAATCAGATTCATCCTGAGCTGATCACAAAGCTCTGTCGAAGTTGACTGACCTGTAAAAACATATTTTCTGATTTCGCCTTTAATGCGTTTTTCATCACGCATGGCTTGTAGCGATGGCTATGTGATGCAATCCATCATGCCATATACTCTTCTCTTTTTACAAGGATAGAATAAGCCCAAAAGTATCATTAGTATCCAAAGATTAATCTTATGCCAATCCATAGGCAATGCGTGGGCGCATAGCTGCATCTAGCTAACAAGTTCATAATATGGATGAGATGTCGTGTCTTGTATATCTTTTCTCGGTATAATAATGCGCTTAATGTACTTATATTAGGCATTCAGCCTCTAAAACGTGTTCGCCATCATCCCTTGGACGAAACGTATCCCTTTAAGGGTCAAGAATACGAACGATCATGGGAATTGTTATAGGCCTCACTTTATCATCATTAGAGTGCCTTAAT
>NW_004441557.1:0-1162 GCF_000184155.1 Fragaria vesca subsp. vesca | reverse complement strand
ACCCTAAAACTTCCACCTTTAATTTCTCCTTACCTGAAGCGAACCGGAGTGAGCCCTTTTAGGGCAAGGCAGCTGGGTTGGAGACCTTCAAAACCGTACCAAGCTTGCCCGGATTGGTGGCCGGAGGAGGGAGTTCCGACGAAGTGAAGCTTTGGACAGTCGGACCTTTCGGGTGGCACCGCTCTCTCACTACGGAGCTAGGGCTCCTCTCACCGGTCCAGGGAGGTTGCTGGGTTGGAGGTCGACCGAACGGGACCGGTGCCGCGGCGGTTGGTGGCCGGACGGCGGCGGACGTGCGGCCGGAAGTTTCGGCTGCGGGAAAGCTCGGGATGAGTTCGGGAGGGAGAGAAGAAGAGAGAGGGAAAAGAAATGGGTGTTTGGGCCTCACACCCACCCGGTCCAACACCATATAACAACCCACTCCAAAATAAAACACCCCGAAAAAAATAATACCCGAATAAAAATTACCTTTTACTAGCTAAAATTTACCATTTTTACCGTCGTCATATTTTCCTCCTACGAATAATCCTCCGAGCATAACCGTCCCCGAAACCCCTCTAGGGACCAATTAAACTATAACTTCAATGACAGAGACGGTAAAATTCTTATTATAACCAAGTTAGTAAATAAGGTAAAAATTTACGGGTCGGGATGTGACAGGCATTGTATCAAAGTGATGACAGAAGGCAGAGAAACTACACTGATAAAAACGATACCTGAGCAATATGTCTTAGAGAGGTGGACAAAAAATGCAAGAGTTGATAATGTTGTGCAAGACATGCATGGGCAGGAGATTGTAGAGAATCCAAAGCTAAAACAAACTTCTCAATATAGAAGTTTATGTTCAAAATTTGTTAGACTTGCATCAAGAGCATCTGAGAGTGAGAAGACATATGAGGCAGTAGATATGGAAGCTGATAATTTAGTAAAGTTGGTTGAAAATATGTTACGTGTAGAAATAAATGGTGATAAAGAGGTGGAAGATGAAGCCCCAAATGTCTTGGTTGATTGCTCTAATGATGTAACCGCTGTGAATGCAAAAGGATTCAAAAGAGAGAAGCTACACATCGTGGAAAACGCCGAGCAAAGGGAGGTTTGAAGCTCAATTAAGCAAAACAAAAGAAGACCTGCACAGGTCTTATATTTAACTTTAATTGAAGTC
>NW_004441556.1:0-1081 GCF_000184155.1 Fragaria vesca subsp. vesca | reverse complement strand
CCGTTGATCAATCGATGGAAGAATCATTCAACATGGTTCAAAATTTCAATCACAAACAAGCTCTCGGATTGGATTAGAAGTTTAGTCCACCAATATTCTCGATTCTGACACATAAGATGAACACTCATTGATTCGTTTTGCATCGAGTAAAGTTTTCTAAACTCTATTATAATTCATGTTTCTTTTAAACCTTGATTACATGAAAAACCATCCTGAAGCATGAACCATATGTTGTTTATGTTTCGATTTTATGATTTCATGCTTATTAACTTTGATTGCATATTGAAAAATCCGTCTACGATGCATGAGCACCAAATATATTGTATTAGTCTATTTGGTTAATACATATGAACATGAAATGTCATATAAGTTTTCTTATGTTATGAGAATTGGAAAAGGAAAATATAGCACCAAAAAAGGAAATCACTATGGAAGTCAGTAGCCACCGAAATCAACCTTCGCAACTGCCTAGTAGTGCAGACAAGGAGGCACATGGATCAGCAAAAAGTATAGTTTTTCATGATATCCAAACTCAAGATCATGCATGCATTCCGGAAGTAGTGCTTGTAACCATTAAGGTTTTACTATTAATTTGGTCAATGATAGCAGACGTTACATATATTCCATATTCATTATGCCTGAAGCATTTAGTGATAAAAAGGAATTAATATTGCTCTTAATAGGGTTTAAATAAAATCCGTTAGTAAATGTTACGTCAATGGTATAACGACATTTCAGTGCTAATTATGTTACTTAATTGTAGCTTAATATGTATATTTTGTCAGTTACAAATTTGATTTGTGTCAAATTCAATATGTCATTTAAGGACATGTAATGTCAGAAGCATTTACCAATTTACAACCCACATTATGCTACAAGCATTATGGGCCAAATTATTGTGCACATTATGATACAAACGTTATGAATTTAATATTCAGTTACGTCAATTTGAATAATTTCCATTATAAGTCATTATGCTAGAAGCATGAATTTTGGGTTTAATTACGTAATTATTATATAAACGTTATGCCAGTAGCATTTACCTCATTTATTACTAATATAGTAATACATAATGTTATAA
>NW_004441555.1:0-1072 GCF_000184155.1 Fragaria vesca subsp. vesca | reverse complement strand
TTACACAATGACTATTAAAGACACTAATTAAACAAAAAGTAATATTATATTTATTCTCTCTAAACTTTCTAATTCAATAATAATAGATTAATGCTATTTTATTATTTTTCCTTATTGATTTTTATTTTCTAGTTTTACCACATACTTATTAAAGCATTTATATATTTATATTATCATACATGTCACATGCTATACAAAGTAGAAAAAACTTATTTTTTAACAAAAAATCAATTATTAAAAAAAAAATAAGTATCATAATATTTTTACAAAAATCTATCAATTATTAAAATAATTTATCATCATATATGAGGTATAAAAAAAACATATAAACTTACAAAAAAAAAATAGTATATGTAAAATAGAAATACAAAGTAACAAAAATATAGAATAATTCATGTAAGAACATTCTTTTGATGATTGATAAATAAAATTTGAGACACAGTCCTTGTTTCATTTTTATTTTTAAGAGAACAGTATTCTTCATGATTCGAATTAACTTTTCTCGAAAATTGATGTCATTGAAAATTATTTCTTACAATTTGATCAAAAAATGAATGTCTAGTGACATTTTATGCAAAATAAAAATACAAAAATAAAGAAAATCAAGAAATCAAGGTCAGGAATGGAGGTTTGTGTTCAAAAGAAAAAGAAAAAAATTAAAGAATGGAAGTCGGGAATGGATGTTCGTATGCAAAAAGAAAAAGAAAAAAAGAATTAGAGGTATAGTGAGTGAATAAAATGTGTAATGAGTAATATATTAATATATATGTGAATTACATAAACAAGGCTATTTTAGGAATTTAAAAGGAGGTCTAATGAACAAATGTTTATATTTAAAAGTAAAATAGAGGTGTAGAGAAAATGAGAGGTATACTGAGCAAATTTGGAGGTCCCAATAGCCGCACTTATTTTGGTATCATTTTTTATCTTAATGCTATTTTTTTTAAAAAAAATCAAATACACAATTAATGTGCTACAATACTGTCAGATATAAAGAGAGACTTATGTTAGTAGACCAAACGGTACTGGACAAAAGTTTTATTGGTTTAACATATATAAATATTAATGTTGG